>NC_134398.1:70617634-70917634 GCF_050003625.1 Haematobia irritans | reverse complement strand
AAGAAAGAAAACACCAACAGAATAACAACCCCTTCATTCATCAGGTAACATCCAGGACGATTACCTTTTGTAAAAAAATTGGTTTATTTTTTATATTTGTAGGCATTGAAATTGTAAAAGATGGACAAACTCGTTATGCAGCAACTTATTAAAAGTGAAAGGTACAAGAAGAAAAAAATTACGTTTTACTGTTGATAACATTACATGAAAATTGGGGAGCCACCGTGGTGCAATGGTTAGCATGCCCGCCTTGCATACACAAGGTCGTGGGTTCGATTCCTGCTTCGACCGAACACCAAAAGGTTTTTCAGCGGTGGATTATCCCACCTCAGTAATGCTGGTGACATTTTTGAGGGTTTCAAAGCTTCTCTAAGTGGTTTCACTGCAATGTGGAACGCCGTTCGGACTCGGCTATAAAAAGAAGGTCATTGAGCTTAACATGGAATCGGGCAGCACTCAGAGAGAGAAGTTCACCAATGTGGTATCACAATGGACTGAATAGTCTAAGTCTAACCTAACCTAACCTACATGGAAATTGGAAATAGTGGAATAATAAACTAATATTTCGATGCTGTTGATTCTTAATAAATATATTTAATATATTAATAAAACATGTTTTTTATTGAAGAAAAATTTGCCTATATGAATAAATAAAATTGTATTTAAAAACGAAGATAAGCAGTTCTAATTTTGAAGTAAAAGGTTTACCAAAAATATGTAAGATTTGTCCAAATGAATGAAAAAAGTTCAATAAAATTATTCCATATATGAATTCAATTCGGTTAAATTTTTTCATTCTGTAGTATAGTGGTACATAAATATAGGAAAATGTTAACTAATATATGGAATGCATTCTACCTAATTTCTACGAAAATCACATCGTTTAAACAAATAAAAATGTCTTTGGCGCTATACGAAGTTCAACTTTTTTCACAATCAGTTCATTTTAACTTAAAGAAGGGGTTATTTTTTTCTGAGTGCACTTTCTTATTTCTTTTTTATTATTTCTTAACCAAGTTTTGTTTTAGAATGCAAGCCTTTTTAATTATAAAGTCTTTTTAAGTGAATAGTCATATATGTTATTCATACTTTTAAGGGCTTTTAATTAAATTAAAACCATTAACATTAATCGTTGTCCAATAGTATCATAGGAAAATTCACAATGGGTTATAGTAACCATTCAATTTTTCGGACGAAATTTAAAAATAAAATAAATGTGTACACCTACACCCAAAGAAAATTAGATTTCTAAAATCAAGTTTCAAATTCTTAGGTTTAGCCTGAATGCGTTCTTAAAATTTTAAGTACGCAAATACTAAGTTATACTCATAATAAGTAAAGAATGTGCTTATTTGTGCAATTCAATGACTTAAAGTTTGATTTAAGCTTGTTTTGAGTTAAAACAAGAAAACTGTTACTTAATTTGTCTGTGAGAGTTAGGTACTGAGAGTACAAAATAGAGTTTTTCCTCTCGATGTTCTCATCGACCCCAGAGCATCGTGTGTGTGTGCTTAATGTTTGGCTTGCATTTGATTTGCTATCATAAGCCGACTTTGGCTTATTTTATTTTTCCTTTATTCCTTCTTCAATTCTAAATAAAACAAAAAAAAAAACTCAAAACAAAAAGTAAAGAATTCAGAGAGATAAATAAACATAACAAAAAATACTCGCATGTACTCAATTTTGCACTTTTCTACACCGGTGTCAGTTGGAACATTTTCTAGTACTTGGTCCATAACCCTTTATATTTTAATATCATATTTATACGTTTTGGCATACTTTCAACCAATTCCTGTATAATTTCATCTGGTATATTCTGCCACCCAAGCTGCATTCGTTCCCACAGATCTTCTAATTTTGATGGAGCTGATTTGTACAATCCCAGCGTCTCCCCAAGATTGACCATAAATTCTCAATCGGGTTGAGGTCGGGGCTTTGCTCTGGCCAATTCATCACTTGAAACTTTTGCTCACTAAGCCATTTTTCACTATTTTTGCACTATGCTTCGGATCACAATCCTGTTGAAATACGACTTCATCTTCAGGATAGGCACTCTTGCCAACAAACACGGGAAGATGAGTCTGCAAAATGGCGAGGTACTCTTCCTTCTTCATTATACCATCAATTTTCTGAAATGGCCCAATGTGTCCCCAAGTGAAGCAGACCCAAACCATGATGCTTCCACCACCATGCTTCACAGTCTGCTTAATATGGTGGCGTTGAATGGTATCACCAAGACGACGCCAGCAATATTGTTTACCGTCCGATTGGAAACGGTTACATTTTGATTCATAACACGTTTCCAGTCATCTATCGTCCAATTTTTATGCTCTCTTGCAAACTTCATTGATTCTATTCGAACAATGCAGGTTTAGTTTTTACAGCTGAAACATAACCAATATGGTGGAGCCCTCGCCTTGCTGTCCATTCACTAACGTGCTTATTTTTGGCAACAGTAGTATTTTTCGGGGTTACGGACTTGTTCTGCGGCTCTTTGGGAATAGCATTTCGTATTTTTTTGGACGCGAATGACCACAGACTGACTTATATTTAGTTCCTTGGCTATTTTCCGCGATGAAGGCCCATTATTAGATAAGGAAACTATATTGTCCTCCACATTGCGCGATAACTTTTTCGTTTTAATTTTTACTTGATATTATTGCAGTAAACTTCGAATAAAGACTCTTACAAGCAAAATTATATTACTTTGCTTTCTAAACACAAGGTTATATTACTGATCATAAAGAAAGACAAAAATATAAAACTAACCGTATATTTTGGTTTTATGCCGAGTACATCAAAAGTGCAAAATTGAGTAAATGCGAGTTTTTCTATTATGTTTATTTATCTCTCTGAATTCTTTACTTTTTGTTTTGAGTTTTTTGTGTTTTTATTTAGAATTGAAGGAAAAATAAAATTATTTTGAGTTTCTTTATTGCTGCTTCTTTATACGTTTAGAAATGAAAAAAATATTTTTGTACTCATTTCTGCACGCCACTGTACATCTAAAGGGTGATTTGTTAAGAGCTTGATAACTTTTTTTTTTTTAAACGCATAAAATTTACAAAATCTCATCGGTTCTTTATTTGAAACGTTAGATTGGTCCATGACATTTACTTTTTGAAGATAATTTCATTTAAATGTTGACCGCGGCTGCGTCTTAGGTGGTCCATTCGGAAAGTCCAATTTTGGGCAACTTTTTCGAGCATTTCGGCCGGAATAGCCCGAATTTCTTCGGAAATGTTGTCTTCCAAAGCTGGAATAGTTGCTGGCTTATTTCTGTAGACTTTAGACTTGACGTAGCCCCACAAAAAATAGTCTAAAGGCGTCAAATCGCATGATCTTGGTGGCCAACTTACCGGTCCATTTCTTGAGATGAATTGTTCTCCGAAGTTTTCCCTCAAAATGGCCATAGAATCGCGAGCTGTGTGGCATGTAGCGCCATCTTGTTGAAACCACATGTCAACCAAGTTCAGTTCTTCCATTTTTGGCAACAAAAAGTTTGTTAGCATCGAACGATAGCGATCGCCATTCACCGTAACGTTGCGTCCAACAGCATCTTTGAAAAAATACGGTCCAATGATTCCACCAGCGTACAAACCACACCAAACAGTGCATTTTTCGGGATGCATGGGCAGTTCTTGAACGGCTTCTGGTTGCTCTTCACTCCAAATGCGGCAATTTTGCTTATTTACGTAGCCATTCAACCAGAAATGAGCCTCATCGTAAAGCGCGAAACACATTTCGAACCGAACACTGATTTTGGTAATAAAATTCAATGATTTGCAAGCGTTGCTCGTTAGTAAGTCTATTCATGATGAAATGTCAAAGCATACTGAGCATCTTTCTCTTTGACACCATGTCTGAAATCCCACGTGATCTGTCAAATACTAATGCATGAAAATCCTAACCTCAAAAGAATCACCCTTTATAAGCAAAAGTCTACATACATAACAAGTAAATATTTGTCGTTGGTATAACAAGAATAATATCGGCCATATTCAAGTCATGCAGTGGACCCAAAAGTCGCCACATCTTTTTATAGAAATAATTGTTTTAATTATTGTATGTTTTGAAATATTTTTTATATTACTCCTTATTTTACAACTTCTCAAAATCATTTTGTATACATTTAAGGTATGGAAATAGAAATTAATGTGGAAACTTGTGAAAAAGGCGACGGGCCTCCTCCACAATTCCAATCAAACGAAACATAAGAAGTTATTAAAGCTTCAAGGAGTACTTGAACAGAGCGTCATTGGATTCGGGCGCCCTAGTTGAATTCCGCCGAGTTTCTTGCTTCCTGGTCCAAATTTTCTCTATACAAGAACTTCCGATTTGGTAAATAAAAATACATAAATATATATCTTTTATTTTACATTGTATTATTTATATTTATTAATAAAATGTATTTTGTACTTTAATCAATTACAAATATTATAAATATATGTAGGTCTTCACCTAGGTGTATTATCTGTATAATGCATTTTCTTATTTTACGTCTGTTTCAAGTACAAATTATATTAAAATCAAGCGCATTTAAAATAATATCGAATACGGTTCTGGATTAACCAAGAACAGATCGTTTTTGAAACAAGTATGGTAGGATTATATTCAAGAATAAAAAAGATTGATCCAAGCCCTGATTCCGCTTAAAACAAATTTCTTTTGCCTCAAGTTAAGCGCTAATTGGGTTTAATATAAGCTTAAATGCGGATTAAATCAAGTACAGATTAGGATTAAATAGAGCCTAGTGGAGCTTGAATCAAGCCCCTCCCGTACTTAAAGGAAGCCCAAGCACTATTGAAAATAAGAAATCTGTACTTAATATTTTCGGGATTAAATTAAGAATTTTTTTCTTTGGATCTTTTAACTGAGGTACGCAAAAAATGTAAAAAAAAATAAATTCAAGGAAACTTTCTCAAACAAAATAATTCAATGGACTAAAATAGAGTTAAATTGGCTTTACCCCCATTTTCATGAAGCTTCGTTAGTGCTACGTTTACGAACGAACTTTTAAACCGTACTACGGAAATATTTGTCATCTTGCCTATATATTCCATAATACAGTTAAGAACTTAACTGCTGACAATTTTTCTGTTAAAGTTAATCGGAGAGAATGCACTAAAAAAAAGTGAACCCTATATTTCACTAAAGCCGATTTAATGATATTTTATTTCATGGAATTACTACTTTTTAGGAAAGTTTTGCATGACTTTAATACTTTTTTGCATACGTTAGTTAAATTAACTAAAACAGAAGAAAAAATTCTACACAAATAAAGCATAAAGATTAACTAAATTCGTGTCTCCCACAAATTAGTTCAGAATTTTTTAAAATTTATAAATGTTACCAATAATGCGTCCATCATGAACTTCGTATGGCACTAAAGCCATTTTTATAATTTTTAACTTCAATTTTTTCTTTCAAACTTCGAAATTTTCTTTCTTTAATAAATTTTCTTGAATTTGTCGAAAATTATTTACTTATTTTTGTGAAATTGGAGGGACATCTGCGTTTTTAATACAGTTTAGTTAAAAATTTCTAAAATTAATCTAATTTTTCTAAAATTAATTAAAATTTTCTTTCCTGGTGGGTTCACTTTTTTCAGAGTTCGTAGCACGGATCTCAAGCTTAATTTAATGTATAATACATCTATATTTACTTAATATCGTATTTCATATTGATTGTTGTACAACATAACTTAATGTAAGTTAGGCTAGATTGGAAGAATTTTATTTAATTTTTTTTTTCAAATTTTCAAAAGTCCAATTCATTTTTTTATTCCAAGTAAGTTTCAAAAATAGTTTGAACTTTTTTTGAAGATTATTTCATGCAAATGTTGACCACGACTGCCCCTCAAATGGTTCATCTACTTAGACCAATTATGGCATACTTTTTCCAACATTTTGGGCGGTATCTCAGGAATAAATGCTTCAATGATGTCTCCCAATGCACTGAAAAAAACATACCCGGTTCCAAAGATTTTGTCTTTACTTTAAAATTTTGGTATTGATTCCGATCCACAGAAGCGGAGAATACAAGTAAGGATACTTTTAAGACACAATTCTCTTTTAAATTTGGGTTTTGTGTACTTGCTTCTAGGAAGCAAATTTTAATTTTTCGTTTTTTCAGCTTTTTTTCATATGCTAGCAAAGCCCTTTAAAAACGAGATAACGACAACTTTATTTTCCAAATTCAGACTCGACTTCCAGTTGAAATTATGCTATGTTTCAAGTTAAAAACGCCTTTAAAATAAAGTATTGAAAAACATGTCCTATTTTTGAAAAATTTTTTGCTTTGTAGTCAATATGCAAAAAGACAACAAATTTAAAGACAATTTTATTAATTTTAAAGCATTTTTCTGAATTATTAAAGTCAAGTTGACCATAGCCCAAAAATTTTGGCTTTTATGTCATGATACCCATTTTTAAGTCAAATCACTCAATTATAAGGACAATACGACTTCATTTAAAAGTTTATCGACTTTTGGACAAGGAAAATAACTTTATATTAGAGAAATGCGTCTTCTATGCTAAGCAAAATTTGCATTCGTATTCCAAAGACATGAAATCTTTGACCTCACGACAATATTTTTCCAGTGTGCGTCAATTGAAGCGAGCTTGTCTGTATAGACATGAGCTTTAACATAGCCCCACAAAAATGATATAAAGGCGTTAAATTGTTGTAAGCGGTCCATTGACCGATCAAGCCTTGCATTTTGGGCAAAAAACATCCACCAGCTCATAAACCGCTCCAAACTGTGACTGTTTTTGGATATATTGGTACCTTTGGCAATGCTTCTGGCTGATCTTCACTCCAAGATTGATAATCCTACTTATCTACGTACTCGCTGAGCTAAAAACGAGCTTCGTTGCACAATTTTTCAGTAAAACAGTGGATCTTCGGACAACTTTCCAAGAGCCCATTCACCAAAAATTCTGCGTTGCAGTATGCCGTTCGGCTTCTTGCACCACCTGTATTTTGAAAGACTTCACACCTAAATCCTTCCGCAAAATGTGGAATAACGGATGTTTAATTTCTCCGGACGTCTACGAATCTATGATTGGTGGTCATCATTAAAACTGACCGATACAGCTGCAATATAGCCAAATAGCCGTTTCAGTAGTTCGATTAAACTGATCATAAAATGGAAGAAGCGCGCGATGAACTTTCTTAACAGAGCACGCATTTTGATAATAAAATTCGTGCTCTGTAAAATTCGTATTCCAAACGAAAGAAAATTGATTTTGGTTCCTCTATGTCGAAAAGCAAGTCACTTGATATTTTGTTTTGGCCAAAAATCGATAAAAGGCCATGTATCGGCCTTCAGCGTCAAGACGGCGATTAAGGAAGCCGAAGCTTTTTGAATAATTTATTTCATATTGAATTGTCCCAGTGTTGAATTTGTCTGTTAGTTCTAGTTCTTTTATTGTTGTTTGTATGCCTTCATTGAAAAAATATATGCTAATATTGACTAAAACACATCAAATTTGTTTAATTACAAATTTGAAGAAAATAATTGATTTCGGCCGATTATTGCTTTTTTGCCGAACATCGCCATCGGCCGAGCTCTAATCGGCATGTTCTCATATAATGCTGATGCTGCCGCATTTGGTTGCCACTTGTGCCAAAATAATCTACCAAAATTTGAAGACAATTTTACCAAAAACCGAAAAACCGAAACTTAAAAAAAATCGTTATTCTGAATTTTTTGATAAAATTTTTGTTGTTAGTATGAAAAAAAAAAAATCGATCGAAATATTTTATTACTTTATTTTAGAAGTTTATTTCAGTATTTGCAATACTGTACATTTTGATCTCTCCATCTAGCGACAATTTTTTGAATATTTTATTAAAAAAAAGTAACATTTTAGTTCTATAGAAACATTTTTCAAAACTTTATTTCTATATAAATTTCTACAAATTTTATTTCTATAGAAAATTTCTCAAAATTTTATTCCTATAGAAAATTTTATCAAATTTATATTTTTATAGAAAATTTTATCAAAATGGTTTTAAAGCTGAGATCAAAACAACAAATATGATTGAAGTACAAACCAACAATAAAAAACAAAACACGAATGAAGTAAGAGGAAGCACGCTCAAAATAAACCCAGCCAACAACACTCAAATCGATTATTTGATGGTGGCAAAGGAAAAGAGAGATGTTTGTATGAATTTATTTCGGCATAAGCCGGCTATCGTAAACCTTTTTTCTGAAGGTTCAAGTGTGGTTCACTTTGGGTTTAGCGAACTGCCTGAATTTATTCTGATAATTGGTTGATAGTTTTGCTGCAAGTAGAGTATGCTGATGAGGAATGTGGTAATTTCGAAACGTGCGTCCATCCAACCATCTTGCAGTCTATAGGGCTTTGCCCAAATAAATTTGACAAACATTCTTTCCTCTGTTGTTTAAGCTACTCTTGTAGTTTAGTCAACAAAATTGTTTTAAAGCTGAGATCAAAACAACAAATATGATAGAAGTACAAACCAACAATAAAAAACAAAACACGAAAATTTTATTTTTATAGAAAATTTTATGAAAATTTTATTTCTCTAGAAAATTTCAACATCTTATTTATATAGGAAAATTTGTTAACATTTTATTTAGTTGTTATTTGTATATAAACTTTTGTCAAAATTTTATTTCGTTATTGTTGTTTTTGATTTTAGCTTAAAAGCAGAGGACAAGTATGCTTGTCAAATTTATTTGGACAAAGCCCTATAGAGTCCAAGATGGTTGGATGTACAGATGTTTCGGAATTACCACATTCCTCATCAGCATCCTCTACTAAACCAAAAGTAAATTATACTCGAACCTCCCGAAAAAAGTTTTGATAGTCGGCTATTGCCTAACCAAATGGAAGCATATTTCTTTTAAGCTGAAATAAAAAGCAACAATAATGATTGAAGAGTAAACCTACAATCCCAAACAAAAGGAATAAAAATTTTGTCAAAATTTCTACTACTTTTTCCAAATTTTATTTCTACACAAAATTTTATCATTATTTTCTCAAAAAAAATTATTTCTATACAAAATTTTCACAAAATTGTATTTCTATAAAAAAAATTCACAAAATTTTATTTCTATAGATTTTTTTCAAAATCTTATTTCTGTAGAAAATGGAGGTACCTCTTAGTTGGAGAACAATATTTTGCAAAATCTACCAAAATTTTCTACCAATCTACCAAACAGTAAAAAATCGACTAGTTTTGGTAGAATTCTACCAACTTTGGCAACCGTGATTCCAATACGGTGCGTGATTGCTCCATAATGCCATCCGGTGATTCTTGAATATGTGTACCTACTCTGTTATTGTTGAGTTATATAAAATATTTAGTTATAACCCGGCTACTTTGGATTGGGGTTTCAGTGCCTGGGTCCACAACGTATTCGCCAAGTAAATATACGACCAAAGCGTATTTACATTCAACTTTTTCGGAAGTTATTTTTGCTGTGATCCAATTGAACAATGTCTCATTAGGCGACATTGAGGCTGCGCCAAAATAATACAGGCTTCATCACTCATATTTTTTGTTTTAGTACAATAACAAAATTCATTTTTTGGTAGTTACTCGCACGTAATAAACTGATATGCAAATCCATATTGTTTCGATGATGATGCTGATGAATCTCGTAATGCAATGGCCAAGCCAAAAAGAAATTGCGACCTATACAAATGAGGTTTGATGACTCGTTCCGTTAACACTTTATTAGGTGGTTGTTTCATAAATTGCGCTTTTCCTTAGCCAGAACATGGGAACAAAAGATGGCACATGCAATGCACTAAGATTTCACGGTTTGCATCATCCTTTGCCTCTGTTCCATTCATGAGGGAGTGAATGCGCCACAACGGAATGGGAATACGAAAATGTTATCACTACCACCAAAGGAGTTGTGTTCACCAATTACATGACTGCCACCAACCTGGAGACCAATAATCATGACAATGATGACATGAAACACAAGATTATGATTAATCGCACTTTAATCAATTTATACCACAGGTATCGGAGAGTTACAAAACGATCCAAAGGACGGTAGATCCAGATGATGGGTGCGTGTGTTTGTGTGTGAATGTGAGCAAACCAAACAACTCTCCTTGTTAGTGAAGTAAATGTAACATTAAGGTATCTCTCACAATTATCTCTTTCTTAGGCTGCAGTATGATTTTAGATAAAAATCTTCAAATTGAATGCATGCGGTTGTAAAGCTATGTATGTGGTGCGGGGCCGATAATGAAAACGGCATTGGTATCGTTAATACCATTGATGCCCTTATATCGAATGTGTTATCTAGTATGAGCAATGGTCCAGGCACCACAGTAGGCCAACAAAACCTAAGCGGATGATGACGGCAATATATGCACGCAAACATCACATCATATCTAAATGGTCAAATTTATGCATATTGGTCATTATTATCGTATCTCGACATTTCCAACGATGATCTCAAATTTCCTCTATATGCTAAGGTCGCTATTTATATTTCGGCACCTATCGATATTAGTGGTATTACTAACACTGAGGCTATTATGTATAGTAGTTTAGGTCCAAAAAAGTTATGATTGCGGTGATAAGAGGGCATTCAAATATACGAGACAGGTGTTATAATCGATTCAACTTATAAAAGTATTCCACTATTTAATGAAAATAGCATATAGATTTTATCACCGATAATTATGTAGTAGTACACCGAAAAAAAATCCGTAGGTAAACTAATTCTAATTTTAACTTATTTTTATTGCAAAAATATTATTTGTGTGCGGTTAAATTTTATTATTTCGAAATTTCCACACCGCAATAAAATTTTCCTCTTTTTAAGTATGTATCAAACATTTTATGAACTAAATGTGGGTATAAGGTTCAATGACCGTACACATAAGTTAAATATGAACTAAAACAGAAGAAAACTTTCGTACGAAAAATAGTAAGAATGAACTACAGTATTATTAAAATGGCCATGATTTCATTTAATTTTTTCCTCTATGCGAGGGCGTAAGTTAGCGAATTTCGGTTAAAAAGTACACCAGGGCGTTACATTTCTTGGTGTTAACAACGCTTTGTGGAAATCTCAAAATCTCGAGTAGAATTTAGTTCAAGTATCGCATGAGGTACCCAGCAAAACAAGGGCTTCCAAAAAAGTAGTTTGGATCCCCAATCTGTGATCCGGAAGTCGTGCAAACTTGGATCATCTCCAATGAATTTTACATGGGCTTGTCATAGGACGGAAGTACCCCCTTTTTGGATCTTTTGCATTGCTTTAGAAGTTGTGCCCTGGAAGTTAATTTGAATGAAGAAATTTAAAAAGCGAAAAAAAACTTTTTTTTCAACCAATTTCTTTTTTTTTTCAACCATATTTTTTATTACACTATTATTTTCCTATTATCTAATTTTTTACAATTTGAAAAACTTTTTCGCTCCGACCAGGGGTTGAACCTGGGTTTGATGGCACCATAACAGAACGCCTTAGCACACTCAGCCACAAACGCCATTGAATATAAAGCGTTGAAAGATTAATTCAAATGTTTGTGATATGATCGTAATACGACACCAAGGAATAACATTCTAATTGCTTCTCGAGATGTTCTTTTTTAGTATGAACGAAAAAATAAGAAACGCAGGTTCAAATCTCACCAGCGGCAATTTTTTTTATCGAATATTTTTCTAAAAAATTATTTTTTTATGTTATGCATTGTTTTTTTATTTTTTATTTTCGGCATATATCTTCGTATATATATATATATATTTTTTTTTCTATTAAAAATCAACAAAAAATCAAAAATTCTCGTAATTTGCAAAACCTTCTCAAAAAAACTTCCATGGAAGCGAAAAACGCATAGGTTCAAATCCTAGCGGGGATGAAATTAATTTTTTGTTTATTACTATTTTTTACTTTTTTACTAAATTTCTATTTTTTATTAATTTTCTATTGTTTTTGGGCAAAATTTAATTGTTAAAAATTTACACTTTCTAATACTTGTCCACAATGACTGCAGCGGAAGTAGAAAAAAAGCATTGGGGGATCCCATGATGCGCTTTAGAAGAAATGTTTGTGGACTTGTCCAAAAGGACTGCATCGGAAGTTGAAAAAAATCGATGGGGGATTCTGGGATGGGCTTTAAAAGAAATGTTTGTGGAACAACTTCCAATTTTTTTTTGCTGGGTAGTTCATTCTTCCTATAAAACAGTTTACTTTTTCCTGTGTATACTGAAAGTACTCGTTTAACGAATACTTTTTTCCGTGCTGCTCTTTTCGGAAGACCAAATTCCGCGACGATTAGCGCCATGTCGCCAAATTAAAATCTATTTCAATTCCTTGCCGGAAAATGTTTAGAACTCAGCAGTAGGCCCCAAATCGGGAGGTCGGTTTCAAAGTGTAGAGCTCAGCAGTAGGTATTGTTGTAGCCGGCCCACGTGGACATTCTTTTATTTTGAAATAATTCAATATTGTATTTGTCATCGGGGAAAATAATATACACAATTTATCGTTCTTCTTTTCAGTTTTATCATCATCGTATGTTTCAATGTTAGTATGCCCGCCTTATATAATAATGGCCATATGTTCTACCCCAGTCTCAAATACAACACCAAAAAGTGTTTCAGCGGTAAAAAATTCTGAATTTTTCACCGTAATGTGAAACTCCGTTCGAACTCTATTCTAAGAAGAAAGTTCCTTGTCATTGAGCTAAACATAGATTCGGAGAACAATCATTGGCAAGAGAAAAGTTCACCACTTGTGGAATCACAAACGACTGAATAGTCTAAGTCCCACTATATCTAACCAAGTCATAAAACGTGTTGTAAAGCAGTCAGCTTTTTAAATTCTTCAATACGTCTCCACACAAAATTTGACTTTTGGAGGAAACTTGCCCTATGTTTTCTATAGATGATAGTAATTTTATTGCAATGTAGAAAATCAGTTAACCTGTGCACAAAACCCGGTTTCTTTATTAACAAAAAATGCCAATATTTCCCTACCCGATTTAGAATTTTACTAGCACTGGTTTCTTCTCGGGGAGTAAGAATTTACAACTAACACTAAAAAAAGTGAACTCTCTATTTCACTAAAGCCAATTTAACTTTATTTTAGTTCATGGAGTTATTATGTATGGAGAAAGGTTCCTTTAATCTAATATTTTTTTTACGTACGTTAGTTAAATGAACTAAAAAACGGGAAAAAATTATACACAAATGAAGTAAAAAGTTTTACTAAATTCGTACTTCTCACAAAATAGTTCATTATTTCTTTACATTTGGAAATTTTACTACAAATGCGTCCATCATGAACTTCGTATGTCACTAAAGACATTCTTGCAATTTTGAACACCAATTTTTTCTTTCAAACTACAAAATTTTCTTTAAAAAGAAAAAAAAATAATTATGTCTTTTACATTTTCTTGAATTTGTCGAAAAATATTTACTTTTTTTGAGATATCGGCGCGATGTCAGCGTTTGTAATACTGTTGAGTTAAAATTTTTCTAAAAATATGCAAAATTTTCTAAAATTAGCTAAATGTTTTCTTCCTGGTGGGTTCACTGTTTTTTCAGTGAAGTAGTCATTCCTTAAAAATCATAAAGAAACGCACTTTTTAAAATATAGGAAAAATTCTAGTTTTTTGTTATGGTACACAGAAAAAAATATCACTAAAATATTCCCAATTAAAAAGTTGATTGAAGTTGAAAATTTTTTCAATTAAAAAATTAATTGATACTATTAACCTTTTAATCAAACTGGAAAAATTAAGTCAATTAAGTCAATGATTGATATTTTTAAAATTTCAATTAAAGAATTAATTGATACAATTAACTTTTTAATCAAACTCGGAAGAGTAAGATATTTAATTCTGGATATATATTTTTTTAAATCTTAATTAAAAGAAATTGAAACTATGAATTTTTAAAACAAAATAAAAAATATTAAAAATAGTTATAGAAACTCATTGAAATATGTTAAGAGATTAAAAGTTGTTTCCTCTGTATATATTTTCTCTGGGCTTTCAAGGTCATTTTTGAATGCGAATAAGACAAATATTGAATTATTCCATTATTTTCATCCAACGTTTCGCTGGGATTTTTTTCAGCTTCATCAGGGATGATTTTTTTATTGGATCTGGTAACAATATAATAGTGAAATATATTAGATCTTAACATACATTCTATTGATTTTCGTACAAGTTTCACTTACATTCAATCTATCGTCAATTACATTTGCAAACAAATACGCCAATTATTACGATATTACTAGAATTTCGTTTTTAATTTAAAAATTAATTGAATTTTGCAATAAACATCAATTAAAACTTTAATTGAATCAATTAAAAAATTTATTGAAATTTGCTATTGATATCAATTATTTTTTTAATCAAACAATTTTTTGATACCCAATTAAATCTGTGATTGATACAATAATTTTCATGATTGAAGACATTTCAATTAAAAAATTAATTGGATCAATCAATTTTGTGATTGAATCTGAAAAAAATTTTTTTGTGTGTATATAGAGCATCGCAAAAAATATAGCGATTGTGAAAAATTTGCAAAATACAACTAAAACATATTAAATATTTTTTTTGGCATTAAATATTTAATGCAGAATCTTATTGCAACTGGAAGGTATACACAAAGAAAATCTCATTAAAAGTCAGCCAACGAAAAATTTTTATTGACATAACGAAACCTTTTCATTAATATAATGAAAATGTTCGTTAATAGTACGAAACGTTACGTTGATTTGCAGAAAATTCGTTATATTAACGAAAAATTCATTGTATTAACGAATTTGTTCCATTGGCTGACTTTTAACGACACATTTCGTTAATATAACGAAACTTTTTCTATTAGTGTAGAAGTTTCAAGAAATACTTTATATAGTTGAGAAAAGTAATATTACTTGGAGTTTTGTTTAATTATATAATATATATTTTATTAAACATGTATGAATAAAATAATATTTCAAGGCCAGTACACCCTCAAAAAAAAAATCGCTTCTGTAAGATATGCCCCAAACACATTTTGCTTCAAGCATATATATTTTCTGGATTGGTTCTTGGATTGGTTTCAACTTAGGCATACACTGGTAGAAAAAAATTTTAATGAAATTTTCTTTGTGCATATATATTTTTAAAGCGCCTATTGGTTACTTCCATTCTTTTACTTGCAGCATACTCTGTAGGCCTCTCTTTCTAAACACATATATGTTTATAGGCTATTTCTAAATTAATATATGTTTGCATCCAAGCATTTTATATTTATAAGCCATTTATGTCCCAAACATAATATGTTGTAACATATTAACATATATGTCCCAAACATATTATGCTAGTTTATGAACATTATATGCTTTCACTTAATAATATTGTGTTAAAAAATTTGAGTTCCAAACATATAATTTTTACACCCAAACATATGAAAAACAGTATTTTTCGTCCGTGAAGATGTTGGTATGATTCTTAATAAATATATCCAATATTTTAATAAAACAAGTTTTTTATTGAAAAGAATTTGGACCTATATAAAAAAAACATAAACAAAATTTATATAAGCAGTTTTAATTTTGAAGTAAAAGGTTTACTGAAAAAGGTGTACAATTTGTCTCAATATATGAACAAAGTTTAATAAAACCAAATTTTACAATAATCCAATTCAGTTAATCTGTTTTTATTCTGTAATATAGTGGTAGATAAATATAGGAAAATGTTAACTAATTTATAAAGAGCATTCTTCGTAATTTCTTCGAAAAACTCATCACACTCAACTCACAAATAAAAATATCTTTGGCGTTATACGAATCCACAATTTAATAGAAATATTATCGTGAGTTTATAAAAATTCGAAACTACATTTATAACGAGTATATACAGCCATAAATTCGCGTCCGGGTCGGATTTTAAATACCCCCACCATGAATCAAATATAATGGCTTCCTCTGAAACCCCAATATAAACATTGCAATAATTTTTACAAAGAATATTTTTCATTGAAACTTATTAATTTTGAAATCATGTTGTGGTACTGGACTCAATATACAAATAGCAGCCCTTGTATATATAAAACTATACTGACTATACGATCTCTGAAAATTGACGTTTAAGTTTTCTGGTCGTAATGTTGTCTCTCACACCTACACGCACCCATCTGCAACAGTATTCAGAATTGTTCAAAAGTTAAAGAAAAATCCTAACCACGAAACGTGCATCTTAGCTCTCACCTGTAGGAATAAATTCTGAATTTGTTACAAAAAACATTTATGAAGAGAGAATGCCTTCACCTACAGGTGGGGATGCAATTCAAATAACAAGTGTAGATTAAATTTGTATAAAAGAAAAAATAGTTTGAATACTAACAAATCTGTATATGCGTATACTGTTAGAAAAATATGTTTTTCATATGTTCCGATATAAACAAAATGTGTTTCGGGCAGAATTTTTTAAACACAATATATATAAGTGCAAAAATATAATGTTCCTAAACTAGTATTAAATGTTTGGGAAACATATGTGATATTTTAATCAGAGAGTGATAGTCGGCTTTGACTAAATAAAAATTTAAATTCAATTTACATTAAAATTCAATTAAGATATTAATTGGAAAATAGTTGGTGGTGTTTTCTAGGTAGTGATACTTTAATCTGCTTAAGTTGAAGTTTGCGTTTTTAACATAGACTTAGTGAAATATCCTCCGAGAGGCATCCATATTAGGGAAAACCCTAAATCCCTGTACCCTTCAAAATCCTAAATTGAATTGAAAATCATCAAAAGCCAAACATAAAACAAAGAAAAATTTTCTAGGTAGTGAAACTGTTTAAGTTGAAGTTTGCGTTTTTAACATAGACTTAGTGAAATATCCTCCGAGAGGCGTCCATATTAGGGAAAAACCTAAATCCCTGTACCCTTTAAAATCGTAGATTGAATTGAAAATCATCAAAAGCCAAACATAAAACAAAGAAAAAATCGAATCTTCGTCGAACGATCACTGTGCGATGGCTTCTAGTCGCGTGCTAATATATGGCGTTTGTGTGTTCAACCAGAGAGGACGAGTCATTCCATGCATGTGGTTTCGTTATGAATTAACGACGCGATAAAATGTTTTTTTGTTAAAAAACAAAATATTTTATATATAAAGAAGCTCGAATGCAAAACGAAATTCTAACGTTAAAGACACCACTTGTTCGATATTGCTGATATTTAAGAGTGATAAGAAAAATATTTTTATGTACATACACAGTCTCACACAAGTTTACATACCCCTGAGTTTTTTACCTCTTAACTGAACCTGTTTCTTGTTGTTGTTTATAACCCACACCAAAAAAATCTTCTTGAAAATTAACAAATACTTTGTTTTTTAAATTAATTTACTAAAACTAAAGGATCTATATGTATATTTTTAAAAATTTTATTATTTAAAGAAAATATAAATTTTTTAACCGTATGTAAACTTGTGTGAGACTGTGTATATTAAACATATCGTCGCCGAAAACCGATAAATACAAATAAATTGAGCTACAAAATCCAGAAATAGGGAACCACAGAAGAATTTGAGGACAATTAGAAATTGAAGACTTGACTCTGAAATAAAAACGCGCTCTTATGTTAATAAAATATACTATGTCTGTTGTTTTGATTTCAGCTTAAAACCATTGACTAAACTACAGGAGTAGCTTAACCAACAGAGGAAAAGTATATTTGGCAAATTTATTTGGCCAATAGACTGCAAGATGGTTGGATGGACAGCCGTTTCGGAATTACCACATTCCTCATCAGCATCCTCCACTTGCAGCAAAACTATCAACCTATTATCAGAATAAATTCGGGTAATTCACTAAACCCAATGTATATTCTCTCATAACTCTAGCTTCTATACGCAGACATGTTTTGTATGTTCCAAACGTTTTTAATTAAAATCGGACCAATTGATTGATCAACGTTCCAAAGATGATGTCGTTATGTTAATGACTTTGGTATTGGCATAAGAAGTTGGTCGACTTTTGATTAGAGGTACGAACCCACACAAAAAAAATCCATATTCACACACGAAAAAACTTTAAAGACTTATAGTCACGATCGGACATGTTGTGACCACGAAGACTGTTGTGACTCACGAAAAATCTCCCCATTCAAGAAAAATTTAGTGCATGCCCCGTTTCAAATAGTGACTCACTATTAAGTCGCCCACTGAAAAAAAAGCATGCCCGGTTCCAAAGATATAGTCTTTGGAACCAGGCATGCCGAGCCTATTTTTTCGAAATTCGTTATTCGCGCACACTCACGAAGATATCGTTTTGTGACCCATGCCCAGGCACGACATTTGGTTGGTTAATTACGCTCACACCGTTGTCATCAGCGTCAGTCATGACAATTTCGTCGCACGTACACACCTCTACTTTTGATCATTTAAAAATTTATAGCATTGGAGAAATGTGCCTTTAATGCTATGAAAACATTGCATTCGTTTTAATACGTAAAAAATCTTTGTTTTTACGTCAATATTTGCTGCCGGAAATATATACAGATCCCACAGGTTTAATTTAATTGGACAATTTACACTTAGTTTAGCTTACCCTAGTTCTTTTAAGTAAAATTTGCAATTTTGAGTTCTGATGAAAAGAGTTTGAATGTTCTGAAGAAACTGCGAAAAAATCCCTGACCTTTGCTCAAAGGTACTTCGAAATGAAATGCCGATGTTATTTTTTGTATTTCTCTGATAATTATATTATTTCTTTAGTAAAACATAATAAACTTTTTATTACAGTTTTCTTTTTATCTAATTATACAATTATTTTTCGAGCTTTATGGACAGATATATATTAAGGAACATGCTTAATAGAGCCATTGAAAAGAAAACGCCAGATACAAATCTATACACGCCTGGACTGTACATGTTTCGGTTCGGGCGAATGAACCTTTCCACAGCCTTTAGTATAGATCTGGCTGGGAGAGATAACTCAATTTTGGGCCCTTTATGCTAACTCCTTATGAAAAAAAAAATAAGATGAAGGGACTTGTAAGTTATATGAAAAGATGATGTACAGTGGGAGAAAAGATGATTCAATTTGTAAGAGGAAAATTCCCAAATGTTTTCTCCATAAGGAGTTAGCATAAAGGGTCCAAAATTGAGTTATCTCTCCCAGCCAGATCTATACTAAAGGCTGTGGAAAGGTTCATTCGCCCGAACCGAAACATGTACAGTCCAGGCGTGTATAGATTTGTATCTGGCGTTTTCTTTTCAATGGCTCTATTAAGCATGTTCCTTAATATATATCTGTCCATAAAGCTCGAAAAATAATTGTATAATTAGATACACTGAAAAAAAGCATACTCGGTTCCAAAGATTTTGTCTTTACTTTAAAAAATTTGGTATTGATTCCGAGCTAAAGAAGCGGAGAATACAAGTAAGGATAATTTTAAGACAAAATTCTCTTTTAAATTTAGGTTTTGTGTACTTGCTTATAGGAAGCAAATTTTAATTATTCGCTTTCTCAGCTTTTTTTCTTCATATGCTATCAAAGTCCTTTAAAAACGAGTTAACAACAACTTTATTTTCGATTTTTTGCTTTGTAGTCAAGATGCAAAAAGACAACAAATTTAAAGACAATTTCATTAAATTTAAAGAATTTTTCTGAATTATTAAAGTCAAGTTGACCTTAGCCTATAAATTTTTTCTTTCATGTTAAGTTACCCATTTTTAAGTCAAATCACTTAATTATAAGGACAATACGACTTCATTGAAAAGTTTATCGACTTTTGGACAAGGAAAATAACTTTATTTTAGAGAACTGCGTCTTCTATGCTAAGCAAAATTTGTATTCGTATTTTAAAGACGTGAAATCTTTGACCTCACGACAATATTTTTTTCAGTGTATAATGCATTTGGACGTCAATTGCCTGTTTCGGTATCAGGCTAACATGAAATATAATAAGTTTTCTTTTCTATTTAGACTGTTTTTTATCATATATATACACTGAAAAAAAGAACTATTGTCGTGAGTCCAAAGACTTGCCTTAAAACACAATCTGATATAGAGTCGATAAACATTTCAACAAAGTCGTTATGTCCTTACAGCTAAGTGAATCGACTTAAAAATAGGTATCTTTACATGGACGAATTGTTCTTTTTGGATTAAGGTCAACTTTGTTTAATATATCTGAAAAATTCTTCAAAATTAACGAAATTGTCTTTGAATTTATTATTTTTTTTTTTTGCATCTTGAGTACAAAGCACAAAAGCGTTGAAAAATAGGAGATGTCTTCTTACACTATATTTTAAAGACGTTTTTTGTTGGAAACATAGCATAATTTCTAATTGAAGATGAGATTGAATATGGAAATTTAAGTATTCGTTAATAAGGTTTAAAGGACTTTGTAGGAGAAAAGCTGAAAAAATAACGAATAAATGCCAATTTGTTTCCTAGTATCAAGTATGCGAGACCGAAATATAAACACCCGAAGAAAAGTAGACTTTTAAAATCAAGTTTCAAATTCTTATTTTTAGCCTGAATTCACACTTAAAATTTTAAGTTATACTCATATTAAGTACAAAGTATTCTTATTTGATAAAATAAAATAAAAAAATAAAATTGTTAGTTAATGTGCCAGTGAGAGTTAGCTAATGAGAGCACAAATGCTCTCATTGATTTTCAACCCCCGACAACTGTTTTTATACCCACCACCATAGAATGGTGACGGGGGTATAATAAGTTTGTCATTCCGTTTGTAACTTATCGAAATATCGATTTCCGACTATATAAAGATCTTGATCAGGAAGAAATTCTAAGACGATATAACCATGTCCGTCTGTCTGGCTGTCTGTCTGTTTTAATCACTCTACAGTCTTCAATAATGAAGCAATCGTTTTACACAAACTCGTCTTTTGTCTGCAGGCAGGTCAAGTTCGAAGATGGGCTATATCGGTCCAGGTTTTGATATAGTCCCCATATAAACCGACCTCCAGATATGGGGTCTTGGGCTTATAGAAATCGTAGTTTTTATCCAATTTGCCTGAAATTGGAAATCTTGAGGTATTTTCGAACCATAAATAGGTATGCCAAAAATAGTGAGTATCGGTTCATGTTTTGGTATGGTCCCCATATAAACCGACCTCCCGATTTGAGTCTTGCGCTTTTAGAAATCGTAGTTTTTATCCAATTTGCCTGAAATTTTAAATCTAGAGGTATTTTATGACCATAAAGAGGTGTGCCAAAAATGGTGAATATCGGTCCATGTTTTGGTATAGCTCCCATATAGACCGATCTCCCGATTTTACTTCTTGGGCTTCTACAATCCGCAGTTTTTACACAATTTACCTGAAATTCGAAATCTAGAGGTATTTTAGAACCATAAAGAGATGTGCCAAAAATGGTGAGCATCGGTCCATGTTTTGGTATGGTCCCCATATAAACCGACCTCCCGATTTGGGGTCTTGGTCTTATAGAAACCGTAGTTTTTATCCAATTTGCCTGAAATTGGAAATCTAGAGATATTTTCGGGCCATAAAGAGGTGTGCTGAAAACAGTGAGTATCAGTCCATATTTTAGTGTAGCCCCCATAAGAACGATCTCCCGATTTAACTCCTTGGGTTTCTAGAAGCTGTAGATTTTATCCGATTTGCCTGAAATTGTAAATATTCTGGTATTTTAGGTTGACAAAAACGTGTATCGGATTAAGTTTTTATCGGTCCATTTCATAATGCCTCCATATAGACCGATTTCACTTCTTGAGGGTATAGAAGGCGCACTGATCATGAAAATTGCTTGAAACTCAATGTAAAATGTCCACATTTTACTTTTCGGGTGAAAATCTACAGATTCAAGATTTCAAATCAAGACGTTATTTTATAATTTTCTTGCACACTTACAAGAGATGTTAATGATTCCTCTAAAACTCAAAAAAAAAAAATGGTTCTTATAAATCGAGAATCTGATATAGTCTTCATACACTGAAAAAAAGCATACTCGGTTCCAAAGATTTTGTCTTTACTTTAAAAAATTTGGTATTGATTCCGAGCCAAAGAAGCGGAGAATACAAGTAAGGATACTTTTAAGACACAATTCTCTTTTAAATTTAGGTTTTGTGTACTAGCTTCTAGGAAGCAAATTTTAATTTTTCGCTTTCTCAGCTTTTTTTCTTCATATGCTATCAAAGTCCTTTAAAAACGGGTTAACGGCAACTTTATTTTCCAAATTAGGACTCAACTTCCAGTAGAAATTATGCTATGTTTGAAGTAAAAAACTTCTTTAAAATAAAGTTTTGAAAAACATGTCCCATATTTGAACGATTTTTTGCTTTGTAGTCAAGATGCAAAAAGACAACAAATTTAAAGACAATTTCATTAAATTTAAAGAATTTTTCTGAATTATTAAAGTCAAGTTGACCTTAGCCTATAAATTTTTTCTTTCATGTTAAGATACCCATTTTGAAGTCAAATCACTTAATTATAAGGACAATATGACTTCATTGAAAAGTTTATCGACTTTTGGACAAGGAAAATAACTTTATTTTAGAGAAATGCGTCTTCTATGCTAAGCAAAATTTGTATTCGTATTTTAAATACATGAAATCTTTGACCTCACGACAATATTTTTTTCAGTGTAGGTAAAATTTTTAAATTTATCTTCAGGAAGTGTACTGGTTGAACTGCTCTGCTTGATCTGACCTCAAACCCCTCTGAAATTTCAAAGGAAACCCTGATATTTGATTCATGGTGGTGGGTATTTAAGATTCGGCCCGGCCGAACTTACTGCTGTATATACTTGTTTTTGCTTGTAATGGCAGTTGCTTGCATTCGTTTGCTATCTTAAGGCGACTATGGCTTAAAATAAGAATAGGTTAACTTGATATTCCTTTATGAGTCATAGCAAATGAGAATAAAAATAAAGGTTGTTGTTGGTTGGCTTCCATTACACTTTCCGTACTTAAAGGAAGCATAAACACGATTGAAAATTTCTAAAATTAAGAAATCTCTACTTAATATTTTTGGGATTAAATTAAGAATTAAGTACATAGATTTAGAAAAACCGTACTTACCGTACTTTTGACACCGCTACGGCTTGAATCAAGTAAACTCTTCTTTATTATTTTTGTGGTGAAGGAGAATTGTGTCTTAAGTTTATCCTTACTTGAATTCTCCTCTGCTTTGGCTCGGAAATAATACCAAAATAATTGGTGTAAGACAAGACCTTTGACATGGTTACAACAAATATTTAGAAAAATCATTATGCTCTTGAAACATGTCAAGAATCTAAGGCCTACACTGAAAAAAAATATTTACTTGTTATTAATGATTATGCGATCTATGTTTTACGCAGTTTACGCAATATTAAGGACAAATTTTTTAAAATAATGGAATTTTAATTAAGAGAAAGTTTTGGTCATTATTTAAAAAAAAGTAATTAAATTTAAGGCACAAATTTTATACATTTGCGTCACAATTTTACTTAAAGTAAACAAACACTTTTTTGAGTTAAAAAATAATCCTTAAATTAATTGAAATATTAAATCTTTAGATTTAAGATAAAAACGGACTAAGAATTATTTTAAGGTTTTTCATCTTTGGTTTAAAGTTTTTTTTCGGAATCAAGAAAATATTTTTTATTTTAAAGTATCCGTTATAATTTGGATTTTTAATTTTTTTGTGTCTGAAGAGCTTTATTAATATAACGGGAAAATAGAGTGAAAATTCCATAAATGAGATCCGTATCCTTATTGTAATTTTACTGATACTAGGTTTAAAGCCAAATAGTTCGCTAAAAATGTCTTTATTGTAAAGAAGACGCAGCTTTTGATCGAATTCAATAGCAATCCTTAAAGGAAGGTCAACATCTTTGGATCGAAGTAAACTTTTTATTGAGTGTAGATATATTTTGCACAAGTGAGAATTCGCATAAAGTGAGAATTAAACTTTTCGAAACTCGAAAATATCGATTATGGGAATTTTTCGAATATTTCAATTTCTCAAAAACTATAAAAGATAGAGTTTTTATTTAATTATGTACTCGGCTAGCACAACTTTCATAGTTTCGAGATTTCCAAAATTGCGATTCTGGCAAAAATTTTATTCGAAATATCTCGGTAATTTAATAAAATAAAAAAATGCATAACAAATCGACATAAAACTAGCACAATTAAATTTTCGAGATTCGAAAATTACAATTCTAACTAGAAAAACTTCGTTAATATTGGGTCAATGAAACAAATGCATTAATATAACAACTTTTTATACCCTACACCACATAGTGGTCAGGGTATAATAACTTTGATCTGCCAGAAAATGTGCCTACCAGAAATATTGATTTTAGACCCCATAAAATATATACCGATAAACTCAGAATCCCCTCCTCAGTCGATCTAGCGCTTGGTGTCCGTCCGTCCGTCAGTCTGTCCATGTATTTGTTGTTCACAGGATTTCGGTCGCAATTATTAACCGATTTTGATGAAATTTGGTACAGGGTGTTTTTTGGACACAAGGACGAACGCCATTGAATTTAGAAGAAACCGGAGCAAATTTAGATATAGCTGCCATATATATGTATCGTCCGATTTTGACAAATGGGTTAGCGTTGCGAAGTTTTAAAAACGGATCGTCATCAAATTTGGCAAAAAGTAATCGTCTTCATCATCCTTCAAGTCTGCAAAGTTTCATCAAAATCTGTTTAGATTTAGCTATAGCTCCCATAGATATGTATCGCCCTATTTTTCCAAATTTGGCCATAAAACCCTTATTTCTCAACCGATCTTACTCAAACTTGGCTAGATACAGTCCTCTATAGTACTAACTATATGTGCGAAATTTCGTCGAAATCGGTTCAGATTTTGAGATAGCTCCCATATATATTTAAAACAAGTAAGTAAAGTAGAAAGTCGGGCGGGGCCGACTATATCATACTCTAAACCAACCTTACTGAATTGGTTATCATAAGCATTTGTGGGGTAGCATTGATATACGTCTAAGAGAAAAGCCGCTGTTGCATATTTAAGAAAATTAAGGGGTACATGTTTATGGGTGCTTTGTCTCAATCTGACTATAGCTCATAGTCAGTGTTGCCAGGGAAAATGTTCGGTTTACCCTACAAGGACAAAAAAAGTTCCCTACTTTCTCATACATTCCCAAACAATTTTCCCTACAATATTTTCGTTAAATTTAAACAAATTTTACAAAACAAAAATGGGTCTAAGTACTTTATTATCTTAAAACATGAAAATGTAACGCATATAAACTGGAAAATAAATTTGTATTACCACCACGGTTACCACTGTTTGTAGAATTCTACCAAAAATAGTAATTTTTTTGTTAAGTCTCTATAGAAATAAAATTTTGGAAAAATTTTCTATAAACAAACTTTTTTGAGAAATTTTTCTATAGGAATATAATTTTGATAATAAATTCTATTGAAATAAAATTTTGAGTAAAAATTCCATAGAAATAAAATTTTGAAAAAAATTCTATTCAAATAAAGTTTGAGGCCTGTATGGTCAAACATAAGGTAATTATGGGCGAATTTTTCAAAATCGGGCGATACATATATGGGAGCTATATCTACATCTGAACCGATTTCGATTAAATTTTGCACATATATTTAGTACTATAGAGGACTAGATCTAGCCAACTTTGAGTAAGATCGGTTGATATATAAGGGCTTTATGGCCAAATTTAGAAAAATCGGGAGGTACATATATATGGGAGCTATAGCTAAATCTGAACCGATTTCGATGATTTTTTTGCACATATAAAGGGTGATTCTTTTGAGGTTAGGATTTTCATGCATTAGTATTTGACAGATCACGTGGGATTTCAGACATGGTGTCAAAGAGAAAGATGCTCAGTATGCTTTGACATTTCATAATGAATAGACTTACTAACGAGCAACGCTTGCAAATCATTGAATTTTATTACCAAAATCAGTGGCAGAAAATCCGCTTTTTTATCGACAAATTTTGTTCAGCGATGAGGCTCATTTCTGGTTGAATGGCTACGTAAATAAGCAAAATTGCCGCATTTGGAGTGAAGAGCAACCAGAAGCCGTTCAAGAACTGCCCATGCATCCCGAAAAATGCACTGTTTGGTGTGGTTTGTACGCTGGTGGAATCATTGGACCGTATTTTTTCAAAGATGCTGTTGGACGCAACGTTACGGTGAATGGCGATCGCTATCGTTCGATGCTAACAAACTTTTTGTTGCCAAAAATGGAAGAACTGAACTTGGTTGACATGTGGTTTCAACAAGATGGCGCTACATGCCACACAGCTCGCGATTCTATGGCAATTTTGAGGGAAAACTTCGGAGAACAATTCATCTCAAGAAATGGACCGGTAAGTTGGCCACCAAGATCATGCGATTTGACGCCTTTAGACTATTTTTTGTGGGGCTACGTCAAGTCTAAAGTCTACAGAAATAAGCCAGCAACTATTCCAGCTTTGGAAGACAACATTTCCGAAGAAATTCGGGCTATTCCGGCCGAAATGCTCGAAAAAGTTGCCCAAAATTGGACTTTCCGAATGGACCACCTAAGACGCAGCCGCGGTCAACATTTAAATGAAATTATCTTCAAAAAGTAAATGTCATGGACCAATCTAACGTTTCAAATAAAGAACCGATGAGATTTTGCAAATTTTATGCGTTTTTTTTTTAAAAAAAGTTATCAAGCTCTTAACAAATCACCCTTTAGTAAGTGCTATAGAAGATTACATTTAGCCAACCTTGAGCAAGATCGGTGGATAAATAAGGGTTTTGGGGCCAAATTTGGGAAAATCGGGCGATACATATATATGAGAGCTATATCTAAATCTGAACCGATTTGGATGTAATTTTGCGGGCGAAGAAAAAAGTTTGCCTTTTGCCAAATTTGGTGATGATCCGCTTGAAAAAAAAAAGCGCAACGTGACCCCATTTGTCGAAATCGAGCGATACATATATATGGGAGCTATATCTAAATTTGATCCGATTTTTTTTCCAAATTCAATAGCGTTCGTCCTTGTGCCCAAAAAACTCCCTGTAGCAAATTTCATCAAAATTTTTTAATAATTGCGACCGGAATCCTGTGAACAACGAATACATGGACAGACGGACGGAAGGACGGACACCAAGCGCTAGATCGACTGAGGAGGTGATTCTGAGTCGATTGGTATATATTTTATTGGGTCTAAAATCAATATTTCTGGTAGGCACATTTTTTGGCAGATCAAACTTATTATACCCTGACAACTATGTGGTTTAGGGTATAAAAATAACCTTATGTTATTTTTGACCATAGAGGCCTCATTTCTTTACTGATCTTACTCAAATTTTGCAAAAGGTAACCTTCTGTGTTATCAATGAAACCTGCAAAATATTATGCAAATTGGTTCAGATTTAGATACAGCTCCCGTATATATGCATTGCTCGATTTTCCCAAACTTGGCCATAATACTCTTACTTATTAAGCAATATTACTCATATTTCAACTGTTGATGAATTAGTCGATCATATTTATACTTACTTGTAGCTCTTCCATAATAAACGTTTTCATTGACTCAATTTTAATGAGATTTTCGATTTGTGCATGATGTTAAGAATTTTACAACGCTCTCGAGTTTAATCAATCAGGTCGCCCAGGTAAATTACTCATACAAATCTAGGATTGTCGCTCTATCAAATAACGAGTGCCACATTTTTCTTGTCGACGAAGGTATTTGAACTCTCGCATTTATGCACTCCAAAAAGTAAACTTCAACCGTAATATACCATTCAATGGCGAGATACTAAAATTGCGTGAGTCCTACTAAAAATATCGTGCGTGTAAAATTTGTGAATGTGCGTGAGTAAAATACACTATGGATCTATTTTAAACAATGATGTGCAAAAACATTCAACACTATAAATGAGCGCCATCTGGTTGTTGGTAGATTGTTAGCATCAATATTTAAATAATTGGCTAAACCAAGGTATACTTTTAGGCTGACGATAAATTCCATTTAGTGAAGATCCATTCCACAACAGCACTTCTATTTAGTGTTTGGCGAAGATAATGATGGAAAGAAGTTGGGAAATTAGCAGCTAAAACTTTATTTCTTTGTTAATAGACTGAACTTTTAGTTTGTCGTTTTTTTCATACACGCAAAAAATGAATTTATTTTTTGCGAAATGAAATTTAGGCTAAGATTTCTTTTGTTGCTAAAGTGGTTTCTTTAGTCTAAACAAATTTCAGTCAGGACAAACGTTTTTCTTAGGTAAACATATCTCAAAAAATTTGCACCTGAAACAACTAGAGAAATGATGAAGTATGCTATATTAACACATAAAACTGAGTTGTTATCGATGTGAAGGACATAATAAAATAAATATTCTAGTTAAAAGAAAGCCAAAAATTTAATATATAAAATTGTACGCTGAGGGGAAATATAAAAAGTTGTTCAAATTTATTTGGGGTTACTCTGAAATTTATTTGTTTTTTACATTAACCCCCATTTTCATGAAGCTCCGTTAGTGCTCCGTTAGCTAACGAACTTTTAAACCGTACCATGGACATATCTGTCATCTTGCCTATATATTCCACATGCCAGTTAGAAATTTAACTGCTGAAAATTTTTCAGTTAAAGTTAACCGGAGACAAGATATTTGCAATTTACTTTCTGTTAACTGGCAGTTAAAGCCTAACGGAGCTACAAGAAAGTGGCCGTAAATTGGTTTCCAAAAATTCTAATTAATGAAATAATAATATGCATAAAAAACTAAATATTCTGGTTAAAAGAAAGGTAGAGAAACCTTACCAATTCACTATTAAAATATAAGCAGAAGAGTAATAGAAATTTTTCCAAATTGTTAAGGGGTTATTCTGAAATTAAATATTTTTTTTTGCATTAAAAATATTAAATTGGTTTCCACAACATTTGATTGAAGAAATACTAAAATAAGGTATTAAAACCCTGTAGTTTTGACGATAAAACGTAAATATTCTAGTTAAAAGAAATACAATTTATACACCGAAAAAAAGTGTCTTCGAAACTAAAGGAAAAAATGTTCATCAATTTAATTTAGCCATTTTGTTTCCATTAAGTTAAATTTTTGTGTGAAATAATAAAATTTACTTGTTTCAGTAAAAAAAATAAACAAAACCCGTACTAAACCCAAGTTTCCTCAAGTTTACTAAAATTTCTTATAAAATGATAATTCTGACTTCATTTATTATAGAAAGCTTATCATACATACGAATAACACTTGGCATAGAAAAATATTTTGATTCATTCGTACTAAGAAGTATTCAATCCTTTCAAATCTTAAGGAAACCATACTTTTTAGAAAATAGGAAATTTTCCTATATCTCTTTTGTCTACCTGTAATCGATACCTGTCATCGGTGTAATCGATATGTTTGCGCATGCACCCAGAAAAAAGTGACCCCTTCTTTAAGTTAAAATGAACTCATTGTGAAGAAAGTTGAACTTCGTATAGCGCCAAAGACATTTTTATTTGTTTGAACGATGTGATTTTCGTAGAAATTAGGAATAATGCATTCCATATATTAGTTAACTTTTTCCTATATTTATATACCACTATACTACAGAATGAAAAAATTTAACTAATTTGAATTCATATATGGAATGATTTTATTGACATTTTTTCATTCATTTCGACAAATCTTACACATTTGTGGTAAAACTTTTACTTCATAATTAGAACTGCTTACCTTCGTTTTTAAATACAATTTTATTTATTTCTATAAGCAATTTTATCTTCAATAAAAGACATGTTTTATTAATATATTGAATATATTTATTAAGAATCAACAGCATCGAATCTCTTTGAAATATTAGTTTATTATTCCACTATTTCCAATTTCCGTGTGATATTATCAACTGTAAAACGCACTTTTTCTTCTTCTTGTACTTTTCACTTTTAATAAGTTGCTGCCTAACGATTTTGTCCTCCTTTTACAATTTCAATACCTACAAATATAAAAAATCATAAAACATTTTTGTTGCAAAAGGTTAGCGTCACTGAATATTACCTGATAATTGAAGATTCCAAAATGAAGACAAATGAAAGGGTTGTTATTCTGCTGGTGTTTTCTTTCTTTATACACTATCACGAACATTGATAGATTTATTTAAAAAAACGAAAATTTTTCTCACTAATTTAAAATAACAAATATTTTATATATTTTATTTGTTATTTATTATATTATTTTACCATATTATTTTTTAACAATCTCTCCGTATACCAAAACAACGCGATTCCAACTAAAAAAACAACCGACGCGCAAATATATCGATTACACCCACGCGCAAACACATCGATTACGATGACAGGTATCGATTACAGGTAGACAATAGAAATTTAGGAAAATTTCCTATATTCTAACAAGTGTGTTTCCTTAAGTTTTGAAAGGATTGCATACTTCTTAGTACGAATGAACTAAAATATTTTTCTATGCCAAGTGTTGTTCGTATGTATGAAAAACTTTCTATTATAAAGGAAGTCGCAATTATCATTTTATAAGAAATTTTACTAATTTTGAGGAAACTTGGTTTTAGTTCGGTTTTTGTTTATTTTTACGAATGCTTTGTTATCGCTGAATAAAATTTTCTTTTTCAGTAGTAAATTCTTATACCCAGCGAAGAAAATAGTATGAGTAAAATTCCATGCCTTATTCTAGTTAATGAACTATTCCTAACTGCTTACAGTTTAGGATTTTTTTACTGAAACGAGTAAATTTTATTATTTTTCACAAAAATTTACCTTAATGGAAATAAAATGGATAAACTATATTGATGAAAATTTTTTCCTTTAGTTTCGAAGGCACTTTTTTCTGGGTGTGGGTTGTTTTTTAGTTGGAATCGCGTTGTTATGGTATATGGAGAGATTGTTAAAAAATAATATAGTAAAATAATATAATAAATAACAAATAAAATATATAAAATATTTGTTATTTTCAATTAGTGAGAACAATTTTCGTTTTTTGAAAAATTATTAAACATAAATAACAAACAATAAGTCTATCAATGTTCGTGATGGTGTACAAAGAAAGAAATCACCAAGAGGATAACAACCTTCAAACTTCAATGTTCATCAGGTAACATTCAGGACGCTTACCTTTGTGAAAAACTTGGTTTATGATTTTTTATATTTGTAGGCATTGAAATTGTAAAATGAGGACAAAATCGTTAGGCAGCAACTTATTAAAAGTGAAAGGTACACGAAGAAGAAGAAGAAAAAATTACGTTTTACAGTTGATAACAATTGATGCTGTTGAACCTTAATAAATATATTTAATATATTAATAAAACATGTTTTTATTGAAGAAAAAATTGCCTATATAAACAAATAAAATTGTATTTAAAAACGAAGATAAACAGTTCTAATTTTGAAGTAAAAGTTTTACAACAAATATGTAAGATTTGTCCAAATTAATGAAAAAAGTTCAATAAAATCATTCCATATATGAATTCAATTCAGTTAAAATTTTCATTCTGTAGTATAGTGGTACATAAATATAGGAAGATGTTAACTAATATATGGAATGCATTCTACCTAATTTCTATGAAAATCACATCGTTCAAACAAATAAAAATGTCTTTGGCGCTATACGAAGTTCAACTTTCTTCACAATGAGTTCATTTTAACTCTTTCTTTCGCTTTTTTCTGGGTGTAAAAGAAAACTTACCAATTCTCTATTAGAAATTTGTCCGAATCCATCTGGGGTTGCTCTGAAATTAAATATTTTTGTACAATAAAGAAAAACATTAAACTGGTTTCACAAAAAAAAAATTATTAACAAATAATAATATACATAAAAAATATTCTTTTTTTTTAAAGAAAACCACATTTTAAAAAGAATACGTACAAGCTTATGATTAAACTATGCGCTGAGGTGTAACAAAAAATTTTCCAAATTCATCTGGGGTTACTTTGAAATTGAATATTTATTTTTTACATTGAATAAAAAAAAAATAATTTAGATATATATATAACACAATTTAAAGATACTTTCCATTTCAGCATATTTCCCTAAATATTGAACATTCTTAATAATTTTTTTCTAAGCTACCGATCATCACTTCGCCATCGCTAAAATATTAATAACTTTCATTTAAACGGTTTAATAAACAAATACCAATAAATGTCTCAAAAAACTAAAATATTCCATACCTTTATATTCCTTTGTTACATACCTGCTAAAATGATGCAATAGCCCACGCCAACGCCAACTATACAACTGAAGCATGGCGAACAAAACCAAGCAAAACCAAAACATTCCTACAACAACAAAAACACATGTGCCTTCATTGAAAACAACACCTCATCCAGCCAAATAAACCATCCGCGAATAACAAATACATACACACACAAACCACTGAAAGAACAAAAATAAAAACAACCCCACGCTCAGATATACACAACATACCCAGCACTCGCTACCATATTTTATTAATTATTAACTAGTGAAATGGCTGCCGAAGTGATAACAACTAAAATAAAACAGCGGAAAAACCCTGACTAAATTGAAAAGTACCAAGTCATAGTGATTATTAAGCATTTTGGTGGTTGTTACTAAAAGGAAGTTATACGAAATTACATCATGGGAGATTGCAGCGGTGGAGCCGTTGGTATATCTAAAAATGAGAATTGCATAGAAAGCACTAGAATCAACTATTACACTGATAGAGATCCAGAGGGTGCAAATAAAGCAAATGAAATCATTGCATCATCAAATGAAGGCGATATAAATATCAGAAATGAAACTTATGCAAATAACATAATGAACAACATCCAATTAGAAACCCGTTCTGAGACCTTGGTCTATGAACAAGAAAATGCCACGGAAAAATCAAAAAATAAAACCAACAACAAAAGTGGAAAAAAAATAAAAGTGGATATCTGAAGATTAGTATCAATAGATGAAGGCACAAGCGGCCATTGAAAATTTATTACGCCAACTAGAAACAATGAAGCAAGAAAACATTAGAGCTATGCAACAAATTGAAATTTTAACCATAACAAATCAAGACCTTACGAATAAGTTGGCTACAGGCCATATTAGTGCCAACATATCTAATCCAACAAAATATAATAATAATATTTAACAACGACACAAATAGTGAAATAAGAAATGAGATTATAATATTAACAATGAAATGGAAATAGAGGAGATCGCAGGATCGGTGATTAGCAAAGGAGCTATACCGAAGGATAAGCGCCAGAAAAATTAAGACAAACCGAAGAAGATGAAGCAAAGGCCAAATCAAAAAGAAAGAAAGCAACTAATGGAAGAAAATACACAAAAAATCATAGAACTGGAAAATGAAGCCGAAGTAGATGAGGCAGAAGAAAAAGAAATGAATGAAACACCAATTGGGAAAAAGGTAAAGCCAGCCCACCTAGTATTAGAATATATGGAGTAAATGTGAAAGAATTTGTACAAAATTTAAAAAGGGAATTAGAACATGAATTATTTTCATGATCAATCATAAATAAAAACTTAATAAAACTAAAAGTACATCAACTTGAGGATCACAGTAAAATTAAAAAAAAAAAAAAAAATTTAGAAGAAAGATTAATATCATTTTATAAATAACCTTAAACCATATACCCTTCTCGTCGAGGGGTTGTCCAGAACTTATGATGTCCAAGACTTACAGGATTTCATAAATAAGAAAAAATTAAAAGTCAATGTACAATATATAAAGAAAATTACGGGTGACCAATGGATCGTCCTTCTAAGTGGCGATTCAGATGTAAAATCATTTAAGAAACTACAATATATTATAAATAGCAAAGTATATATTAGCGACCATAAAAGATACAGCCTGAAACAGTGCAGAAATTGCCAGCGATATGGGCATATATCGTCAAACTGCCGAATGCCATATAGATGCGATAAGTGTGGCCAGTCACATGGACCGGGCAATTGCAAATTACCTGGTAGAGGAAATGAGAACGAGGAGACCGTGGTTACAGATCCAGAAACTGGACAGATCATCAGGAAACCGAACAACCCAGTATTTTGCATCAACTGTGCAAGGGCTGGATATGTGGCCAATGACAGGCAACGTCCAATAAGATTGGAAATTCTCGAAAGAAGAGAGATAGAAAGAGCAAGAAGAGTGCCTAAAGTAAATGTACCAATGATAAATGAAGTAAGACCACCACCAGAACCTTTTGTTCAGGGAAGGTCATATGCTGACACCGCTAGAGTGAGTAGAACGGAAGAAGCTCCCAATATTCAGAGGAGAATATATAACAATGAGGACGATAATAGAGGATTGAATATACAAAGAGGTTTGATAAGGGAGCCGATTGCCTCCTTGCATAGTTGAAGGAGGCAATCGGTATTTTTGACGGCGAATGCAAGAGACTGTTAGGAAAGGCCTTTTATACTTGCATGCAAAGAATAGGATACTTCGCAGAGACATTCACAGACGGACGAAGAAAGGACGCAGGCGACATTTGGTATAATACTTAGTTTAAGATTGCATTAATAATGGGTAGATTGAGATGCATATTTATTATTATATGTTTAGTGTTACCACCCTGCCAGTGACAAGGGGTGGAATTATTTGGTCCGTCAATTGATGAAAACGCCATCGCCAGAGATGCATATTTATTAACGTAAATTCAATAGTATAAAGACATAAGAGACACTACTTACGACTATTTGTAGATAGGAATAAACTAGACATACCTTTGATAGCAGAACATAAAATGAATATTAAACATAATTTTGGTATAAATGGATACAGGATTTTTAGACAAAATAGGATAGGACGGACTGGAGGGGGTACGGCTTTTATGATTAAGGATTATTTTAAGTGCGACAAGATAGAAATAGGACTCATGGGTATTGAAGGGACTGCTATAGGGATACAAGGACTGGGTGGCAGGAGGATGGTCGTTATGTCATTATATTTATGACCGAGGGACGCAATTGCCGAAATGGATTTAGAAATCATTACGAATATGAATGATGAGGCTACCATAGGGACGGACCTAAATGCGTACTATGCGGGGTGGTGATGTAGTGAATAGCAGTGGTGGAATACTACAGGAATGGCTTGAGGGGCATCCGTCCATTGTGGTTAGACCGACGAATGGACCGACTCGGATATCTGCGAACACGGAGTCATATATACATATATTTATGACAACAACTGGACTAGAATTATCTGACATAGGACAGGCGGACAGGAGTGTAACCACAATGGACTATGACTTAGATCATAGGGCAATTATGATGGAAGTGACTATCGGGAATATTGAGAGGCAATAGGCGAAAGAGATATATGACTATAAGAATATGAGGACAGCAGAGTTCAATAGAGTTCTAAATGAGAATATTTCAAGAATTGAACAGCCCTTGGATAGAGGAATGCAGCCAGAGGAGATCGATACAGCAATCAGCCACAGCATACCAAAAATCTCACCCATAGATGGATTTTTAATTGAACTGCGTCAACATTTAATTGATCTTATAAATCAAAAGAAAACATTGCGAAGAAGAAGATATAGAACAATGGACCCCCAGCTGGAAATAACCCTTGGAACTATGGTAAGAAATTCAGATAACATCATTAAACAGAAAATATAGAAATTTGAAGAGAGTGAATTCATTAAAAGATTAGAAAATATAAGGTCAGACCAAGTTCGAGCCAGACAGAAAACAGGTATTTTTATTGACCAGCAAGGACGCAGGATGGAATCTGATAAGGGTAAAGCGGATATTCTTGCAGAGGAATTTGCTGAGATTCCGACCAGAGTGGCCGATGTTTCCAATAATGAAATACCAATGATGGAGGAGAGACCAAGACTGGGAAATATGACCGTATTTGGAGAAAACTTTATGACCGATGGTACTATGATTGGGAATTCCATTCAAACACCGATCAGACTTATAAAGCCAAACGAAATTTTCGAAATTTTCATACTCGAAAGAATAAATGATAAAATAGAGGAGGCGAATGTCCTAAGTAGTTTCCAAAACGGTTTTAGAAGAGGCACGTCTACCACACACGCATTAATGTCAGAGCAGGGGTGCCACAAGGCTCTGTGCTAGGTCCTGTACTATACAATATCTTTCTCGCCGATATACCAGAACCGCATAGAGACCAGCGAATAATAATATACGCAGATGATATACTTGTTACAGCTACGCATTTCTCTATTCAACCGTCGAACGGAACGGACGTGTTTTTCAATAGCGGATAAACTCATCGTAATAGGTACCTACTAAGAATTTCAAGTGTGGTGGGATATTAAGCCACCATGCAGCGAAATTCCAAGTCATCCACTGGGTTGCTAACTTCAGGGCCCAGTGGACGGGTATCGACTGGAGTTATAAATCTGGGCAATGACCAAGAGTTAGGCCCAATTAGTCGACCTGTAGACGGATCGATAGGTGGGGATACTCTGACAAGTCTAACTTTTTCTAAGGTAACGACATCAAAAGGAGGTAATCCCTCACGAAGAGATTCAAGGAACGCAGAAATGCTTTGTTTATCCTAAAGAAGTTAGGATCAGTCGACCCAAGCACGCTGTCGGCTAAACAAAGCGATTCCTTAAAATGGGTTCAAGGAATTCTTGAGACTGGAAAAAGGGAACTATCGCCGGATGAGCTGCCATCCAAAAGAAATCAACGATCGTTTGCCTCAGTTGCTAAAGACAGCCTTGTGATGACTATCATTAATAAAGGAGCATTGGACGGTATGGTTCCAAAGCAAAAATGAGGGGAAATTGAGAATGCTCTGTCTGTCGTCTACTCACAGATGCTGGAAAAGTTTCGCGGCCCAGATCCTCGACACCAAGAGGCTGGTTGGTATCAAGGACGATTTAAGCTAGTCGCATTTGAGGACCAGAGGTCTATAGAATGTTTAAAAGCTGCTCTGATACTAATTGGTGAAGTTTGGGAAGGAGCTGCTCTAGAGTTAGTCGAGAAGAAAGACATACCGGCTAGACCTAGAGCACATGCGTGGATACCTGCAAATCCTTCTGACCCTGAATCTATTTTAAATAGACTGAAACGATGCAATCCAGATCTTCCAACAGCTGATTGGAAGGTTGGCCGTTTGGATGAAGTGGATGGACCACATTATCCACTCAGTATTTGCCACATCTAGCAAAGTCTCAGGGCCGTGTATGTTATGGGTTTCATTATATCCAAATGAAGGTGTATAAAAACGATCAGCTAAAGGATTCAAATGGACAAGCCTCTGTCTGAATCAGAAGTAAGCGGATCCTCTTGCGAAGTCGAGGGAGATACCAAAGTTGAAGACATGGATAGATGCCGTATGCGTGAGGAAGTTTCTACTGCCTCAGAACTCACCAAAGTTGAACCTATGGTTATTGCGAGAGTCACCGAGATCTCTGAAGAGGACATTCTTGATGACTCGATTGAAATGGCTGATGTGACGGTTGTTGAAAATCTCGATGGTCCTACGGATCCTCCAGATAAATCTTCATCATTGTAAGGCTGCATGTGCTGCCTGAAAAGTTCTCCTGATGAAAGGGGACATAGACATAGTTCTTATTCAATAACCATACGTTTATAGAAACAAAATATGTGAATTAAGTACTCCGGGGTTCAAACTATTGCAGTATACTGGTAATGATGTAAATCGAGCCTGTATAATTGCTAAAAACGAGCTTAACTTGTTTCTGCTTCCTTCAATGTGCAATGCAGACACTGTCGTTGCCAATTTAGAAATAGGCAAATGCAAATATTGGGTATCTTCGGTCTACATGGGACATGACAGGGAGATGCCTCCATGTGCCGTTAAGACCTTAGTTGAGGAGTCACTGAAAACAAAGACGAAACTCATTATGGGATGCGATGCGAATGCGCATCATAGTATATGGAGAAGTAGTGATACTAATGCAAGAGGAGAGTCGCTAATAGAGTTTATTTTGCGTACTAATCTGGTAGTCTGCAGCAAGGGAGATGCCCCAACCTTTGTCACTAAAAACAGGCAAGAGGTTTTGGACATCACCTTGGCCTCGCAAGAACTGAATGAAATGATATCTGAGTGGCAGGTTTTAAGTGAACACAGCTTCTCAGATCATCGCTACATCAGTTTCAAATTTGATGTTCATACCACCAAGACCATATTTCCGCCAAATGTTAGGAAAGCTGATTGGAATAGGTATAGGGAATCGTTCAATATGATGATACCGGAAATAACAGACACAAATATGAGAAATGTGCAAGATATCGAACACGCAGTGGAGCGGATTACTAAGGCCTTCAACATCTCACTGAAAGCTTCATGCCCTAGAGGGAAGCCAAGGGGGAAAACCGACCACCATGGTGGTCTACGGAATTAAGTAATATGAGGAAATCCTGCAGGAGGCTCTTTAACAAGGCAAAGTCCACTAGAGCCCCTGAGGATTGGGACGCTTACAAGAAGAATCTGAGAGGATACAAGCGAGAACTGAGGCTGGGGTAGACCTATAATGCTATATGGTGTTGTAGTCTGGTGGTCGGCACTTCACCAGCCAACAAGTTTAGACAAAGTTCAGCGTATGGCGTGTTTGTGTATCTCAGGCGCATTCAGCAAGACAGGAACAAATTCCCTTAATGTCATGTTGCATCTCTTGCCTTTAGACATTTTGGCCAAACAGTCAGCTGCAATAACGGCTGTGCGGTTGCGCGAGCTATCGCTGTGGTCGGAAAAAAGTTATGGTCACAGTTCGGTCCTCAAAATAATGCCAGATGTGCCTAACGTAGTGGATTACACTTTGGCGAGTCCACTTTTCGACAAAAAGTTTGAGACTCTCATCCCCAACAGTGAGACGTGGTGCACACAGACCCCGGGGAATAAAGAATAGATTTCTACACTGATGGCTCCAAATTGGATGGACAATTGGGTTTCGGAGTATATTGTAATGATCTGGAACTTCGAATAGCGAAAAGATTACCTAATCACTGTAGTGTTTTTCAGGCTGAAATATTAGCAATAAGAGAGGTGGCGAATTGGCTGAGAAGTAATGTTCCAAAAAATGTGGACATTAATATATACTCAGACTGCAATAAAATCCTTGGACTCTGTGTTCCTCAACTCGAAAACGGCCATCGACTGCCGCAAATCTCTCAATGAGATGGCTGAGCAGTACAATATTCACCTAATATGGGTGCCTGGCCATAGGAACATACCGGGAAAGTGCGAAGCGGATGAGTTGGCAAGGCTAGGGACTACTTTACATATTCCAGGGGAACTAGAATCTGTTGGTATGCCCCTGGCTACCTGCAAGCTCATGCTGCGTGAGAAGGCTGTTATGATGGCAAATGTTCGATGGGAGAATTGCAAGGGCTGTAACGACACCAAGCAAATATGGCCCCATTTAAGCTTAAACCGCACACTAGATATGCTAGTGTTCTCGAGACGTCAGATATCACTCCTGATATCTGCTATAACGGGTCGCTGCCTGATAGGCGATTTTGCAAAAACTATTGGCGCGAAGTAAAGCGCAAACAACTTTTAGGAGCATATAGCTTCAGATTACTGGCGGATCTGGAAAACGTTATCTTAAGCAGTCTGCTAATGTTTTTGGAACAATCTGGTCGGTTCAACAAAGAAAAAAAATCAAGCAGGTTCAGCGGTTAAAACTAGAATGGACTGAATAGTCTAAGTGAGCCTGAATCTTAATCGGGCTGCCACTTTAACCTAACCTAACCTAACCTACAGCTACGCATCCAAGGGCTCGAATAAAATCATATTTACAGGAATTGGTAAGATACTTCGAGAAATGGAAATTACGACTAAACAAAGAAAAATGTTCTACGATCATGTTAAAAGGATTGAAGAAAAAATATATAAAAACGCCAGAAAATATATCCCAAATATTTTGATAAATGGAACACCTGTAGAGACTAATGAAGAAATGAGATACATACGAGTAGAATTCCAACAAAACCTGACATTCACAGGACATGGGAAGAAAATACTGGCAAAGGTTTTTACGATATATCAACATATCCTACGAAGAAGAGAAGGCTTGTCCAAGGAAGTTCGCTTGGCAATATACAGACAAATAGTGAGACCGGTGATTGTCTATGCTTTACCAATGTGGTATACGATCTCATCACACCAAATGGAACTGATAAGGAGATTTAAAAGAAAAATGCTGGCATATTGCCTTGGCCTCAAGAGGAGAAGAACGAGTGATGGGATATATAAAAACCCGAGTTGCAAATTAATATATGATGAAGCAAATATGAAACGCATAATTTCTGTAAATACCTTATTTTTAGTTTGTAGAGTAAGTATAAAACAAAACGAGAGATTCTTCGAGTTTTTACGGAGATAAAATATAGAGAGATTGACATTGGATCAAAATGTACCTATATAAGGACATGGAAAATAAAAATTAATGTGGAAATCTCGCTACCATTTCTTATTATTGCATTGCTCTCAATGCATACTCTCACTCTCAAACAAAATTCGAGTAACATCATCTTTACACTAATCACATTCCACTTCGCCGAGAAAGATCTCTGTAATCTGCATTAGTTCATCGCATATGTCTACAATTTACTCTAAAAACAATACTCGTATATCAGTCTAAGAACGATGAAACGTTAAACTTAAAATTAGCAAAAATTTCATGAAATTGTATCTAACCATTTTTGACGAAATTGTTCATAAATTTAATTACATGTGAACTATAAATATTACATTGAGAAATGTTCTACGAACTACTATTAACTATAGGAATTGTCAGTAAGAAATTGCTATCCGTTTTCAAGTTCATTTTTCGTGAAAAAATATCTTCTCATGCAAAAATATCTTATAGTAAATTGCACTTATTATTTACAAACTACTTTACATTTCACAAGTAGTTTTATAGTATGACAAATGAATTTTTAACTACCAGTTAACAACATTTTTAAGGAAATTTCCATCGTATTTTGTAGGCCATGAACTAAACTATTGCTACGTAAAATTTGTGAAATTTCCTTTTCGTTGAAGATACGAAAAGTGAACTAAAATTCTGAAAAATTCTTGTAATAAATTGTTGTAAAAATCTGCTTCAATTCACGAGACACTTTTTTTGTGTGTACACAGGAAGTTTTTTTAATACATTTTTTTCATATTTTAATGGGTAATTTTAATTATTTTTTCCAATAGTTTAAATAAAACAAGAGTACGAATTAATAAAATGACACAAATTAGTCAAATTTTGCCGCAAAAATGCTAAGTCCATTCTAGAAAAATCGTTGCAGACAAGCCTTAGAATGCATTAAAAATCATAAACAATTATAAAAATTATTTATTTGGGAAAATATCGCACAATTTTTTAATTCACATTCATAACACTGAATTCGGATCACACCTTAAGAAGTGATGCAAATTCAGTGCAACGTCTGTTGAAATGGTGGACATCCGTCCAATGACAAGTTCATATTACATTCATCGCTTCTCCGCCAATTTGGCACAACTTAACCACAGTTTTATTTTATGTATATCAGATTTCGAACATTCACTTATAATAAAGAAACTAACTTACAATTTAGAAGACAATTTTAAGAAATAAAACTATATATTGACATTGACAACTGCTACCACAACCCAAGACTTTTGGACAAGGAAAAAAAAACTTTATATTAGAGAAATGCGTCTTCTATGCTAAGTTTATTTGGATGAAAAGTATATACTTTTTGTGATAAACGCTTATTTTTTCCAGCATGAAAAAACAATTTCATAAAGACTAACTCAACAAAAAAAAAAAAACAATCTTTTCTGTCTAATTGCATTTTCCCTCACACCTTTCCAAGGCCGTATTCAGGGGGGGGATGAGGGGGATCAAACCCCCCCCCCCCCCCCGAAATGAATGAATATTTTTATATAAATAAATATATATTTTTAGCTGCATAGAAAAATCTTACCGAAGATGTTGAAGAAAAGCTGGAGGTTTTATTTTGAAAAACGCTTACCTATAAAACTTGGCCATAGCAACAACAACGAAACAGCCAAACACACAAGTGTAAATGAAATGGCGCAAAACCTGCGAAAAAACCTGCCTAATTCAGGGATGGAAGCAATAAAGAGATATTTCCAAACGTGCATATTCTTTTAAAAATTTTGGTCACTTTGCCAGTTACTCAGGGATGGAAAATACAATTTTTAAGAAAGTACAAACAAGGTATTTTTTGAGCGGAAAGATTATTGTCGAGAGACTGAATTTTAAAGAAAATAAAATTTTGACAAAATTTTCTATAGAAATAAAATTTTGCAAAAATTTCCTATAGAAATAAAATTTTTACAAAATTTTCAATTGAAATAAAATTTTGACAAAATTTTCAATTGAAATAAAATTTTGACAAAATTTTCTATAAAAATAAACTTTTGCAAAAATTCTATATAGAAATAAAATTTTGACAACATTTTCTACCGAAATAAAAAATCGATAATATAGAATCGCATTCTTTTTTCGACTAAAACTTTCTTGAAGTTCAATAAAATCCTGTTTTTACCTATGTCTTACAAAATCGAGATTTTCTTCCCACATGAACATGTCTGTTTTGCCATATTTGTAAAAGACTATTAGCAAATAAGGTTGATAAATACTTTCTCAAAATATTAAAATATTTTGTCAAAGCTATTGTACCATAAATCTGATATCGACTCAAAAATGTCTACACAAAAGGTACTAAATCATTCACGGGGGTACTACAGTACTGACCGGGGTGAAAAAGGTTTGAAAAAAGTACTATAGTACTGCATTTTCCATCCCTGCAGTTACTACGTGCTCATCCGAACGTTCATTTTCAACAATGAAGAGATTAAAGACGTATCTAAGAAATTCGAGTAGCGAGAGTAGACTCAAAGGATTGGCATTAATGTCGGTTCATCGCCGAATAAATGTGCCGACTGAAGAAGTCATTGATTTATTTGCTGCCCAAAAAGCCCGTCGGCTCAATTTAATATTATAACCAGTGAGTAAAGTAGAAAGTCGGACGGGGCCGACTATATCATACCCTAAACCACCCCTACTGAATTAGTAAAGATAAGCATTTGTGGGGTATCATTGGTATAGGTTTTGGAGAACATAAAGGGGGGTACATGTTTATGGGTGTCGTGTCACAATCTGAGCAGAAATGTCTAATATTAGGAGCTATAGTTTATTTTGCACCAAAAGAGTTAGTATGCCACTAATATTGAGCCCATTATTAAAAAAGAGAAAATAGTTCAATTAGTGTGGGTAATAACTCCAAATTTGTAAAAATCGAGCAACATTCTTATGTAAGAGCTACAAGTACGTATAAATACGATCGGGTAGTACATCGAAATTTAAAATTTGAGTAACATTGGTTAATAAATAAGAGTACTATGGCCAAATTAGGGAAAATAGAGCGATGCATATATATGGAAGCTATATTTAAATCTGAACCAATTTGCATAATATTTTGCGGGTTTGATTAATATCACAAAAGGTTACCTTGTGCAAAATTTGAGAAAGATCAGTTAAGAAATGAGGGCTCTACGGTCAAAAATAAGGTTATTAGGGGCGAATTTTTCAAAATCGGGCGATACATATATGGGAGCTATATCTACATCTGAACCGACTTTGATGAAATTTTGCACATACGGTTAGTACTATAGTGGACTGGATCTAGCCAACTTTGAGTAAGATCGGTTAGTAAATAAGGGTTCTATGGCCAAATTTGGGAAAATCGCTATACATATATATGCGAGCTTTATCTAAATCTGAATCGATTTCGATGATATTTCGCACATATAGTTAGTACTACAGAAGATTACATTTAGCCAACTTTGAGTAAGATCGCTTGATAAATAAGGGTTTTATGGCCGAATTTAGAAAAATCGGGCGGTACATATATATGGGAGCTATAGCTAAATCTGAACCGATTTCGATGATTTTTTACACATACAGTTAATGCTATGGAAGATTCCATTTAGCTAACTTTGAGTAAGATCGGTTGATAAATTAGGGTTTTGTGGCCAAATTTGGGAAAATCGGGCGATACATATATATGAGAGCTATATCTAAATCTGAACCGATTTGGATGAAATTTTGAAGACTTGAAGGGCGGTATAAAATATTACCTTTTGACAAATTTGGTGACGAGCCGCTTGAAAAAAGCACAACGTGACCCCATTTGTCGAAATCGGGCGATACATATATGGGAGCTATATCTAAATTTGATCCGATTTCTTCCAAATTCAATAGCGTTCGTCCTTGTGCCAAAAAACTCCCTGTACCAAATTTCATCAAAATCGGTTAATAATTGCGACCGGAATCCTGTGAACAACAAATACATGGACGGACGGACGGACACCAAGCGCTAGATCGACTCAGGAGGTGATTCTGACCCCATATAGACCCCATATTTTATGGGGTCTAAAATCAATATTTCTGGTAGGCACATTTTTTGGCAGATCAAACTTATTATACCCTAACCACTATGTGGTTTAGGGTATAATAACCCCTATGTAGTTTAGGGTATAAAAATATTGTATACATACCTATGCATAAATAAAATTTTCTACACATGAGATTATATGAATATTTTTTTTTAAGTTGAACAACCCCCCCCCCCCCCCCGAATTAAAATCCTGGCTACGGCCTTGCATCTTTCTCACTTCCACGAGGTTCTTCAGTTTTTAGCACTTTTTCTGTAATACAAACAATGTAGAAGAAATTATTCGATTTTTTAAATTTTTTAAATTTTACCTTTCGCCTGGACGGAGAATCGAACCACGGATCTTGCAATTTGTAAGCCAACACACTATCCACTGAGATATGTAGCCGTTATTGTCATCAATAGCAAATTACCCATATAAGTTATAATTATATAGCATAGCTTGGGGCGAACTCGAGTGGATAAAAAAACTTTATTTAACAGAAACATAAATTTACGTCCGTCTTGCATGCCAAAGATCGTGGGTTCGATCCCTGCTTCGAACGAACTCCAAAAAGTTTTTTTATTTAGTTTTTTGTTTTGCCTATATTTCAAATATGTTCGGAATTAAATTTTTACTATGAACTGTAAAATGTTTTTATTAAAGTCAGAAAAGATCAGTGCTTGATATAAACGAAATGTGTGTTGTTGTTTTAAAAATATTTTTTTTTTTTTTTTTATTGAAAAAATAAAAATTTTGTAACAAACGATTTTTTTTGGTGATAAAAGTTTATAATTTTCGAAGCAATTCAAAAAATTCTAACAAAAGAAAAACGTTTTCGGTACACGTTTTCCAAACGTTTTTTTTTCTTTGCTTGTATGAACTTAATATATTTTTTTTTAATTTATGCTTTTTTCATGTTGAAGTCATTTGAGAAGCGTCTAGACAAAATTTCGGGTCGCCACGCCCATTCGTTTGGACAGTAGAGAATGTTGCATGTGGGCAACTTTGGGCAATTGTGACTATAAAATGGTTTGTTGTGTAATGATAGACGTATAACGTTTTAGTGGATTTTTTAAAGTTTATTGTCATTTTTACAATAAATATATAATTGGATGCGCACGTGAATGAAATTTCACTCACTTTCAGGCACATTCACGTAGAACACGAACTTTATCGTGAACACGAATTTTATCGTGAACGCGAATTTTATCGTGAGCGTGCGTTGGATCGTGAACGTGAATTTTTAACATGAGCGTGATTCCGGAGAAATTTTATTCATTCACAATAACGAACACAGTTTGATTTTTACTCACGCACGACACATTTTTGTTTAGTCCTGTTCACGCACATTCAAGAGTTTTAGTTTAAATTTCATTCACGGCTTCGAGTGAATCACGTGTGATTCATGATAAAGATTTTTTTTGCTTTGTTTTGCACCCATGCCATTTTAACTGGCGGCCTACAAAACCAAAGTATAATAAAGCGCTAATCCACCAGTATGTTACCATAAAGACCGATATCTATGGCTTCCTCCCTCCCAATTCCTTCCAAATTCCTCCCATCACTGCAAATGTGTATTCCACATCATCGCCGCATTCCTCGTCACTGGGACATCCCAATCGAAGTTCAAAATTTGTTCAATATCATTGTTTTTCAAACCTTTTTTCTCTAGGTCTCATGTCCAACAATATGTAATTTTATTGCAATTTTTTAAGTTACAATTTTTGCAATTCTAACATTTGACACTATTAGAATAGTGCACGTCTTATTATTGTGTGTAAACACATAAAAACACACCTTTTTTCTGTAGAGAAGAGAAATTGAAGTATATAATTGTTGTAAAAGAATATTTTGTAAATTCAAAACATCCAGAATTTTGCCAACTTTCCAAACATTAAAAAGTCGATCGACTGTAATAACCGTGTCACGTACCTCTGGGGAGGGCCCCCAAAATGTCAAATACTTGAATACACTGAAAAAACAGTGAACCCTTTTCCATTGCAAAATGAACTAAACTGTAGTAATATTGACCATGATTTAGCCCTTAAGATTTTTTTTCAACTTATCTAGTTTATAATTCTCTTAAATTTTAGTTCATCTATAACATTGTAGTTTAGTTCATTTTTACAACACCATAAGATTTATATACCCCTACCAAGTAAAAAAGTCAGTATTATTTTGGTTTACTTGCTTATTTTTTGGGAAACCCGATAATAAAAATTGGTTAACAGTCTCTTTAAAATGTCGACAACTAAACTATTTTTAAATCAATCATTCCACAGTACAGAGAAATTAAATAATTAATGGAACAACAAACCGTTTTAAAATTATGAAAATTTTCATACATTAAAATTAAACTTTCTTTAAGCAAAAGTACTTTATTATAAAAACTTATGATTAAAGTTCTTAATACAATGTTTTTTGTGAATAAAAATTATGACCACGTAGAACAGAGAGTAGTTAATTTGAACCCGCTGTTTGGACATTTTGACTTTTTGAATAAAAATTCATCGTAGGTAATTTTTTCACATATCTTGCTGGAAAAAATGGAAACAAAAATGGAAATTGTTAAAAATTAACACCATGTAATGAAATATAATTTTTAATTCTTCATTTTAGCTTGTAACTTACCATACCATATGTGGGGGCATTTTATCAAATGGTGTAGGGAATTCTACTTTTCTTTGGAAAACGTATCTCATTAAATGTGTACCTGAAACAATTAGAGAAATAATGAAGTATTCTAAATAAACTCATAAAACTGTGTTGTTATCGATGTGAAGTATATAATAAAATAAATGTTCTAGTTGAAAGAAAGCCAAAGTTTTAATATAAAACTTACCAATTCTCTATTAAATTGTATGCTGAGGGGAAATATAAAAAGTTGTCCAAATTTATTTGGGTTACTCTGAAATTAAATATTTATTTTTTACATTAAATAAAATTATTAAATAGGTTTTCAAAAAATCTAATGAAAAAAATAATAATATGCTTAAAAAACCAAATATTCTTGATAACCCTACACCCTCAAAAAAAATCGCTTCTTTAACATATGTTCCAAACATATTTTGCAGGAAGCACATATATTATTGCATACTGCCGAAACATTAATATGTTTGTTTTATGTGAACATATTATATGTTTGGAAGCATTTTGAGCCAAAAATATTATATGCTTGGAAGAATTTTTCCCAAACACGATTGTGCTCATTCCCTAACATACTCGTAACTTTCACTTCCACGAAATTTTTTAGTTATTGGCACCTTTCTCTGTAATACAAATAATGTTTAAGAAATTATTCACTTTTATAAATTTTTTAAATTTTACCTTTCGCCTGCACGGAGAATCGAACCGAGGACCATACAGTTTGTAAGCCAACACACTATCCACTGGGCTACGTAGCTGTTATAGTCACCAGTAGATAATTATCGTTTTAAGTTACATTTATATAGCATAGTTTGCAGCGCCCACGAGCCCATGCAAACATAACATTATTTAACAGAAACATACATTTGTTTGCCACGTGGAGCAGTGGTTAGCATGTCTGCCTTGCATGCAAAGGGTCGTGAGTTCAATCCCTGCTCCGACCGAACATTTTTTTTTTGTTTTTTTTTTTTTTTAATTTACACATTTATATTTATACTATATTAATTTTTTTTTTAAATGAAACATCGAAATGTGCGTTATTAAAGATTTATAGTCAGTAACAGTGCTTGATATAAACGAAATTGAATGATTTTTGGATAAAATATTATTTTTTATTGCAAAAATAACAATCTTGTAATAAAAAACTGTTTTTGTACAAAACTTTAAAATTTGGAAGGAATTCAAAAACTAACAAAAGAAGAACGTGGAGTCGAGTATAAACATACATACATAATTTTATAATATAAACATAAATTTATTTAGGCGTGAACAGTTTTTTACTAGCATTTAACACCATCGCTCTAAAATTCCTTTTATTTTTCTTTAATAATTCATTTTAAAGAAAATAAACTTTTTAAATTGTTTTAGCTGTAAAAGTCGAACTTAATGCCCGCTTTTATATTTGATGGTGTCCGTCAACTCCTCGTGGACTACTTTTTAATAAAGAGAAACTAAACTTTGTTTTTCTACATTTTACTGTGTAATTTTTCACTATTTCCTCCTTATTTCATTTTACCGTCCCAACTCTAAAAAGAGTATAGTGCCCTTTCGTTATTTTTATGAAGACCCCTGATTTCTTTTAACGAACCAAGAAAAAATAATGCCAAAATGATAAACAAAACACATGTCCACACATACATAAAATGCTGCTCTCAAGGCGAAAACATAAGCTGTTTGTTTTTCAAATGTCTATTCTCTTGGTTCAGAATGTATATTCTCTTTATTCAAATTAAATAATATTTAGACTTAAACATATCAAATTTTTGGCCTTATCATAAAACAGTTTTCCGAAACAACATACAAGCAGTTTCACAGAAATTGTTCTCTTTTGACTCTTTTGCTGTGTTATATTGATATCTTTCGTCAACTCTCCCGGTTTCCATCTCTATTTCTCTCTATACTCTCTCTGTCGCTTTGAATAAAATATCACAACATATGTATGTTTAGTTGAAATTTGTAAATTTATATATGTTTGTATTCACACATATGATTTTTATGAAACATTCATGCCCCAAACATAATATATTCTAACATATTAACATAGATGTCCCAAACATTTAGTGTTAGTTTAGGAAAATTACATGTTCGCACTTAAATATATTGTGGTTTAAAATCGTGCCCGAAACACATTTTGTTTATATCGGAACATATGAAAAACATATTTTTCTAACAGTGTAGACAGTCATTATTCGTCAAAATGACGACACATAATTTCATTTTCGATTTAAAATGCATTTTAGTCTCTTGGGAAATGGTAAATTTAAATTATACTAATTCGACCGTTTTATGAATTTTTGTTTTATACTACATAAAAAAAAAAAAAATTGAATAAGAAAATAAATTGAAGTTTGTTCACTTTTTCGCTCACGATGAAAATTATAGCGTCTTGAAATGAGCCGTAGTCAAAATGACGAAGGATGACGTTAATGTACAAAAAATAAGGATGACTGTCCAGGGCTAAAATAAAGTTAAAGAATCCTTACCAATTCACTATTAAATTACAGGCAAAGGAGTACTAAAAATTTGTCCAAATTTTTAAGGGGTTATTCTGAAATTAAATATTTGTTTTTACATTAAAAATATTACATTGGTTTCCAAAAATTTTGATTAAAAAATACTAAAATAAGGCATTAAAAACCTGTAATTTTGATGATAAAAAGGTCACAAAAACGTAAATATTCTAGTTGAAATAAAGACAATTTTAAAAGAAAACTTACCAATTCTCTATTTTTTAAATTTGTTCGAATCCATCTGGAGTTGCTCTGAAATTAAATATTGTCTTTACAACAAAGAAAAAATTAAACTGGTTTCCAAAAAAATTAATTAACAAATAATAATATACATAAAAAATATTATTTTTAAAAGAAAGCCATATTAAAAAAATACTTACCAATTTATGAATAACTATACGATCAAATATAACAAAAATTTTCCAAATTCATCTGGAATTGAATATTAATTTTTTACATAGAATAATAAAAATGTCAATACACTTTCAATTTCAACATATTTTCCTAAATATTCTTAATAACTTTTTTTTAAACTACCGACAAAATATTATAAAAGGTTTAATAAACAAACACCAATATATGTCTCAAAAATCCAAAATATTCCATGCCTTTATATTCTATTGTTGCATACATGCTTAAAAGATGCAACAGCCCACGCCAACGCCAACTATACAACTGAAGCATGCCAAACAAAACCAAGCAAAGCCAAAACATTCCTACAACAACAAAAACACATGTGCCTTTATTGAAAACAACACCTCATCCAGCCAAATAAACCATCCACGAATAACAAACACACACACACAAACCACTAAATGAACAAAAATAAAAACAACCCCACGCTCATGTATACACAACAAAACTCAAGTAACATCATCTTTACATTAATCACATTCCACTATGTCGATAAAGATCTCCGTACTATGCATTAGTTCATCGCATCTGCTGACAATTTACTCTAAGAATAATATTCGTAAAGGCACACCAGTTTATGAGCGATGAAACGTTTAACTTAAAATTTGCAAAATTTTCATTGAAATGTTATCTACCATTTTTGACGAAAATGTCTATAAATTTAATTACATGTGAACTAAAAATATTTCATTGGGTAATTTTTTACCAACAATTATTAACTATAGGAATTGTCAGTAAGAAACGATTGTTACTTAGAATTTGTAAAATTTCCTTTCGAGTAGTTAATTTTCGTTGAAGATACGAAAAATGAACTAAAATTCTGGAAAATTCTTTTAATAAATTATTGTAAAAATCTTCTTAAATTTACGAGACACTTTTTTTCTGTGTACTTACATATTCATTGCAATGTGATTTTACATTTTGAAAATGTTACTTTTACCCGATCAGAGATATGGGAGATGCGAAATTAATTTTCTATTCAAATTTATTGCTGTAGTTTGTAAAAAATCGATGGTGGTTAAGTTGATTTTGTTACAATTCATTTGGATTTAATTACGTACGAATTTCATCAATATTTCTATGAAAGCGCAGCGGGATATAGAAATGAATTGTGGGTGTTTCTCTCTGTCAGTTATGTTATATACGTTATTGCGACAAGACGAATTCTATTTTTGAAGGGGACTGAAGTGCAACGTTATAAGTCTGATCACAAACAACGACGATGTGTGTATGTATAATGAAGCTGAGGAATATTTGGATACATTTTTAATTTGAAATGACTGATGATTTTTTGGAAATAAATGTGAAAAATAAGTTTTTCCCCCCAAAATTACGATCTTTAAGATATAAGGGTATGCTCCTATCAAGATGTTATACATCCAATATGAACCAAAACGATTTTTTTTTTCATTTATGTCAAATATTTACCCAATTTTTGCATTAGCAGTTCAAACTTATACTGTGAATGAGAGAAACGATTTCTTAAACGATTAAAGCACAGACACAGGTAACAATTAACAGTATTATCAAATATTCTGGAAGTGGTGCAGCATTTGTATCGAAGTCTGATATTTTACCCTTCATTTCATTTTTAATTGAAATGTCTTCTATCACAGAAATTATAGTATAAATCACCAAAATCAATTAAAAAATTTGTTGAACCTATTAAGTTTTTAATCAGATATATTTTTAAATTTAATTAAAATTTTAATTGTAAAAGTTTGTGCAATACTTTTTTCTGTGTATAATGTTTACCCAATCGATATTCTATTGAATGATAACACCATTGTTGATTCGAGGATTGATTAAACATTACGATTTCCATTAGAATTTGTGACGATCTTGGTGTCTGATTTTCGATGGTTTATTAAAACTGTATGGTAACACTATATCTATATCGTGTGGGAATATTGTTGGACATTTTAGGTTATTTTAACATGACTTTGAAATTTTCGCCTTTCTTTCACTTAGTCCAACGCCGCGAAAAAGAGTGTTTTTCAAAGTATTCAGTGCAAATAATATATGGTTGGAGTCTACATCAAATGTGTTAGGACTTATAATGTTTGAGACATCATTCTTTTAATAAAATGTGTGTGGATGCAAACATATATTAATTTAGAAATTTCGTATAAACATATTTATGCACGCAAAGAAAAAAAACGTTTGGAAAACGTGTACCGAAAACATTTTTCTTTTGTTAGAGTTTTTTGAATTGCTTCGAAAATTTTAAACTTTTATCACCAAAAAAATTTGTTTGTTACAAAATTTTTATTTTTTCAATAAAAAAGTTATTTTTGAAACAACAACACAGTCCATTTCGTTTATATCAAACACTGATCTTTTCTGACTTTAGGTCTTTAATAAGACACATTTTACAGTTCAAAATTTAGTCTATTACAATGTAATGTTGAACATTTTTTTTTGGAATCTTCCGAACATATCTGCAATATATGTAAAAAAAAACAAAAAAATCTTTGGTCGAAGCAGGGATCGAACCCACGACCCTTGGCATGCAAGTCGAACGTAGCAACCACTGCTCCTCGGTGCCAAACTAAATGTTTGTTTCTGTTAAATAAACTTTGTTTATTATGTTCGTGGGCGCCGCAAGCTATGCTATATAAATATAACTTATATATATATTTATCTATTGATGACCATAACAGGTACATAGCTCAGTGGTTAGTGTGTTGGCTTACAAAGTGCATGGTCCGCGGTTCGATTCTCCGTCCAGGCGAAAGGTAAAAAAATTTTAAAAATTTATAAAATCGTATAATTTCTTCTACATTCTTGGTATTACAGGAAAAGGTGTTAAGAACTAAAAAACCTCGTGGATGTGAGAAAGATGTGAGGGAAAATGCAAATAGCAAGAAAACAATGTTTTTTTTTTTTTTTTTTGAGTTAGTCTTTATGAAATTGTTTTTACATCCTGGAAAAGAATAAACGTTTATCACAAAAAGTATATACTTTTCTTCCAAATACACTTCCTTACAGCGAAAAGCAAATGAGAAACGAACTTTGTTTGTCTAAAATTTCGTTTGGGAGGAAAGAATTATTTATTTGCGTGTGGTTAGAAATGTCATAGAGGGCGAGATAGTATAGAGCAAAACATAAAGATGCTGGTGGAGGAAAATAGCGAAAGAAATTAACATAACACACTGGGAGAATTAAATGAGGATAAGTGGATGGTGCTCTACATGGAAAATAGTCTAGGGTTATGTTAAATCGTGCAAAGACAGAACTAATCCCTGCCAACATTTTCGCAAATGAGTCATTTATGAATATCTTTAATGTTCAAAACGATTGCGGAAGAGCGCTTTTGGGAATCATTTATGAGCCTCCAGTATAAAGTAGTTGTGTCGAAATCTTTCATTCTTTTCATTGACTCATTAAAGAGTTGCATATTTTATTCATAAATTAATCAGTGGAATGAGTAATTTATGACTAACATAATTACTCATTTATGAGTAAAAAGAACGATTCATAAATGAGTTAATAAAAAAGGGGTAACAAATGAATCCCCCAACTGATGAAACATTTATTGATATGAAGAGTTAGAAATAACTCATTTTTATACCCTCCACCATAGGATGGGGGTATATTAACTTTGTCATTCCGTTTGTAACACATCGAAATATTGCTCTAAGACCCCATAAAGTATATATATTCTGGATCGTGGTAAAATTCTGAGTCGATCTGAGCATGTCCATCCGTCCGTCTGTTGAAATCACGCTAACTTCCGAACGAAACAAGCTATCGATTTGAATCTTAGCACAAGTAGTTGTTATTGATGTAGGTCGGATGGTATTGCACATGGGCCATATCGGTCAACTTTTACGTATAGCCCACATATAAACGGAACCCCAAATTTGGCTTGCGATTGCTCTAAGAGAAGCAAATTTCATCCGATCCGGGTGAAATTTGGTACATGGTGTAGTATATGGTCTCTAACAACCATGCAAAAATTGGTCCACATCGGTCCATAATTATATATAGCCCCCATATAAACCGATCACCAGATTTGACCTCCGGAGCCTCTTGGAAGACCAAAATTCATCTGATTCAGTTGAAATTTAGTACGTGGTGTTAATATATGGCCCCAAACACCCATACAAAAATTGGTCGAAATCGTTCAATAATTATATATAGTCTGTATATATATAATTATATATACAGACTATCAGTTATTCCGGACGGAATGTCGGTGTTTGTAAAGAATGTTAGTGTGTCGGATCGATACGACTTGTCGGCGATGACTAAGTAATCGGTAAATGTGTTATCGATCCCATAAACATGCAGTAGTATCGATAATACTTTTGGACTTAACTTATAATGTGCACAATATGTGGGATATGTTCGACACGAGACTGTTGTCCGGAATAACTAATAGTCTGTAAAGCGCATTAATGCAACCATGAACTTAATCTTGGTATATCTTCCATAATAATAATTTCATTGTTTCGCTTCCACTTAAAATTCTTATTGGGTATATGAATGGGCTGTTATAAAAATTGATATTTCCCGAAAATGAATAGTATGATTTGACCTGTTCAAAACAATATTTTCTTCTTTAAGGGCATTATTTTTTGTATGTTTTACCTGAAATAGTTACAAAAGGGTACAGTAGGAATATCGTTAAGTTTAATGCCTAATTTGGTCATAATTTGGTCGCCATTGGCCTCTATTCACGCAAAAAAAATAATTCTTTCCTCCCAAACGAAATTTTAGACAAAGTTCGTTTCTCATTTGCTTTTCGCTGTAAGGAAGTGTATTTGGAAGAAAAGTATATACTTTTTGTGATAAACGTTTATTTTTTTCCAGGATGTAAAAACAATTTCATAAAGGATAACTCAAAAAAAAAAAAACATTGTTTTCTTGCTAATTGCATTTTCCCTCACATCTTTCTCACATCCACGAGGTTTTTTAGTTCTTAACAGCTTTTCCAGTAATACCAACAATGTAGAACAAATTATACGATTTTATAAATTTTTAATTTTTTTTTTTACCTTTCGCCTGGACGGAGAATCGAACCGCGGACCATGCACTTTGTAAGCCAACACATTAACCACTGAGCTATGTACCTGTTATAGTCATCAATAGATAATTATCCATATAAGTTATATTTATATAGCATAGCTTGTGACGCATAGCTTGTGACGAATAAACAAAGTTTATTTAACAGAAACAAACACTTAGTTTGGCACCGTGGAGCAGTGGTTGCTACGTCCGACTTGCATGCCAAGGGTCGTGGGTTCGATCCCTGCTTCGACCAAAGTTTTTTGTTTTTTTTTTGTTTACATATATTCCAGATATGTTCGGAAGATTCCGAAAAAATGTTCAACTTTACATTGTACTATATTAAATTTTTAACTGTAAAATGTGGCTTATTAAAGACCTAAAGTCAGAAAAGAACAGTGTTTGATATAAACGAAATGGGCTGTGGTGTTGTTTCAAAAATTACTTTTTTTATTCAAAAAATAAAAATTTTGTAACAAACGAATTTTTTTGGTGATAAAAGTTTAAAATTTTCGAAGCAATTCAAAAAACTCTAACAAAAGAAAAACGTTTTCGGTACACGTTTTCCAAACGTTTTTTTTTTCTTTGCGTGTGCTCTATTTTTAGAATAATCCAATAAAATGACTGGCAATAAATATAATCAACATATCAAAAAGCAAAATATCGATGATTTTAAATTTGGGCTATCACAAAAATGAATTTCGGAAGAGAAAAATGTCAAAAAATCAACCAAAGTTATAAACAGAGGATGTACCAAAACTGTGCACTGAAGATCATATAATCAAATGAACTATGCAACATTTCACTCAAATATCATCTAAAGGAGTCAAAAATTAAAATAAACTCAATATATCAATCATAGCTATTAGATGTAGAGCTTTAGAAGTCAGAGTGCGATTACACAAAAATTTCAAAAACCGCTTAATTCGAATAAAAATAGGTTTGCGTGCATTCAATTTTCACAAAAATACCTTAAATGACCTCAGGAGCAGTGGAAATGTGTTACATTTTCCCACGAATCAAAGTTTAACTTGAATGGCTCGGATGGTTGAAATTTATTACGAAGGCTGAAAGGAAAGTCTTAATCGAAGAAAAATAAAAAGTTCAGTGAATCATGGTGGGGGCAATATTATGGCCTGTGGGTGTTTTTCTGGACAAGTTATTGGACCGATTTATTATAAAGTCAGAAGTCCCGAGGGTATTATGTAGTCAGAAGTCAACAAAAACAATTGGTCCCATTTGATATTGCCATAAGCATTCCGGGAAGTGCCGTCTGCAAGGATTATTCAGCGCGATCATGACCTCCAGCGCAAGTGTAAAATAATAGAATAATGGATTTCTTATGAAAAATTGCGGATGCTTGACTGGCCTGTTCAGTCGCCTAATAAGCAACAACATTGCATTAAAAGCTTGGTTTTAATATTTTTATTTTCATTATACACAGAAAGAAAAAATACTTTCCTCAGGAACGAAATTTTAGACAAACGAAATTCCCCTTTCTAATAGAGTATTTTCTCTTAGACCAAACAAATCCAAATTTGTGATATGCGATTCAACGATTGTCTTTAATTCTTTTTATTTGCCTTTAATGAAAATTCATTAGCGTCAAAAGAAAACTTTGCTTGTCTAAAACTTCGTTCCTCAGAAAAGACACGTCTTCTTTCGGTGTAATTACGGTTTATTTTCAAAAGGGAATATGATTGCAAATAGTTTGAACAGCACTGTATAATGCGAAATTTCCACATTAATATATGTTTGCATCTAGAGATATTTTATTTAAGTAAATAATATGTACTAACATATTAACATATATGCGGCAAACATATTATACTAGTATATGGACATTATATGCTTGCACTTAAAAATAATATGATAAAAATTTAATGTCCAAGCACATATTTTGTATACCGCAACATATGAAAAACATTCTTTTTCGTCCGCGTAGAGGCAGACAACATGATTTTTACTTTGTTTTGTAGAATGGATTTTTCTTACAGTGTATTACATGTCCATATCAATTACTCTAAAATATATTTGCCCCCTCTAATTCGTTTAGAATGCTTTGTTATTACTGGGCAATAGCCATGCCCTTCAATTCAAATATTCTTCACATGTTCGCCCTTTTTGTGTTCTCCTTTTTTGTGTGAAAATAAAGAAAAGGCCATGCAATTAGCGAAGTAACGAGCTACTTCCATTACTGCATGCAGTCGGCGAAGATGTAAAAATCCACTCGTACATCTTAGTTTTATTTCATAACATTATTTTCCCCCAAACCCCGGGTGATTCACTGGAGCCCTTTCTCGCGTATGATGATATCAATTATTGCCGGGGTACGCCTTTAGTTGTTACCTCTTTGGAAATGGCCAGCCTTTGATGTAAAGTCGACCAAAGGCAAAACAAAGTACGCAAATAGCGAGAAGGGTCGCCTGGCCTACCGAGAGTGGTCATTTTATTTTACCCAAACACAATTCATTATGTTTACACACAAAAGGACTGTGAATGCGCCCATTCTTCTAAGCCCCATTGTCACTGGATATCCTGCTCCCGTCCATTTGGTTCTAGTCCTTGTGTCTTTCTGTTCAATGATTCAGTCTTTCGTCCTAGTAGCAATGTAGAAACAAACGAACTCTCATTTGGGGTATGGGATGGAAGTTGAATTCTGTGAAAAACTCCATCACCACCACCACCCAAAGGAACAAAAGTTTCCAAATGCTGAGGGATGAAGCATTTTGCCGCTTTGACTTGACTATGAATTCATTTATTTTCTCTGTTAACTTTATTGTATGGGCGGATATGACAAAAGATTGGAATATAATGACTTATAAAAACAATTGCTACCATGATGAAGATGAATGGGAGACAAATTATTTAGGAAATGTGATAAACTTCTCATTGCCCATTCGGAAATTTAACATAGACGTCTTGTTTGCATGGGGTCTCGATGTTTTCGTAACGGAAAAAAACCGATAATCATTGACGGATTTGTTGATTTAATTTCTTTTTTTTTTGTGAAAGGAAAGAGTTTGCAATTGCATTACAAATCGGCTTAGAGCTCGCTTTCCCATATTGTGACATATGGCTGAAAAATATTTACTATTGAAAAATGCACGTAAATAACAATTTTGGGAGTGTCTAAAGAGTCTTATACAGTCGTATACAGATCCTTAATATGTACCTTTACATTTATGCATTATTCTAAGGATATAGAAACAAATATAAATGTACTTAATTTTTCAATATCAATCCAAGTTTTTCCAACAAATCATTTCAATCCCAAACATGTCTATTGAGTCCAAATCAATATCGGTACATGAATACGCATAAGGAAAAATCATTACTTCTGGATCGAAGTATTAGACAAACAAAATTCTCTATGTTATAAAGAGCTTTCTTCATGGGCCAATAAACCTGCATTTATGATAAACTATGTAAACGAAAATGTATAGCTTCAGAAGAAAATTATTCTTCTTCTGAAAAGAAAACTCTTCTTTCATATCTATAGATTTCCATAAACATTGCGAATTTCACGTGTTGCTGTATGTTTACGAGACTATCCTTTGGGTTAATTTTCGCGGGTGTCTTAGGGCAGTTTTCTCCTTCCTTCAGGGGATAAAAGTATCTAATCGTTTTTAATGCCAGTTTTACAAAATTTCTTTCTTTTCTGAGGAACGAAATTTTAGACAAGCGATGTTTTCTTTCGACGGAAAGAAATTTTCTTTAGAATCAAATAAAACATTTTAGAGATTTCTCTTCGTTAGAAGTTTGTCTAATAGCCTAAATATCCCTGGATCAACATTCAGAGTTTTCGATCCATTTAATATCGAACTCAGATGGACGTTATTGAATGCCCCTTGGATGCGTAGGAAAAACACAATTGCGTATTCAATATAGCTGACTAGGTATAGTTTTTATGATTTTGCAGCTTTAGGTATGAAAACACTTCCAATTTCACCGGAATAATTCTGTCAGTCACTGTTTGAAACTCCGCCGGAGTAATTCCATCAGGTTCGGGGGATTTGAAAGATCCAAAACAATTTAAAGCCCATTTTATTCTAGATACCTATATAATTTCCTCGATAGGAAATTACCGTTGTGACTCTATGGTACTGCCAGAAGATGGTTCAACCGTCTGATTTCCAGCAAAATGTATGTCCTATAAGACCTTCGACTTCGCAAGGAAATATGTCCACTTCTGACTCCAATGGAGGTTTATCCGTTACGGAATCGTTTGGTTGATCGCTTTTGCATACCTTCATAATTTTTGTTTCCCCCACATTCTTTGAATATATATTAAGTTGATACAGCTTTTATATAACGCTGACAACACCAGAATAATTCTGTCAGTCACTGTTTGTAACTCCGCCGGAGTAATTGCATCAGGTTCGATGGATTTGAAAGATCCAAAACAATTTAAAGCCCATCTTATTCCAGATACCGCTACAATTTGCTTGATAGGAAATGGCCGTTGAGACTCTATGGTATTGCCAGAAGATGGTTTAACCGTTTGATTTCCAGCAAAATTTATGTCCTATAGTACCTTTGATTTCGATCTGTTCACTTCTGACTCCAATGGAGGTTTATCCGTTGCGTTCGTAACAGTGGGTTGATCGCTTTTGCTTACCTTCATAAGGATATCCTGAACACAGTAATTTTCACGACCTTAGGTCTTGGCTAGGTGCCACACCTTGACTCTATGTTCAATATAAACATTGCATACACAGAAAAAAAAGTGTCTTGTAAATTTAAGGACCATCTGGACTTCCACATAGTTCAACAAATTTACTGTAATATAGTTCATTTTTCTTAACCACAACGAAAATTAACTTAGCTAAAGCAAAACTTATAAAAATTCAGTAAATGTTTTTTAGTTCACTAACTACGAAATGGGAAGGATTTTTCCTTAAATAAATTTCCAACACAGTAGTTAAAGCATCGTTGATTCTATTATAAAAATACATGGGCAATATAAAAATCTTAATACGAAATGTGGACAATTTACTAAGAAAAAATTTTGTATGGAAAAAAATTTTTGTAGTAAAAATTATCTTAACGACATTACCGATTCGTACGATGGCTACCTACAGATTATTTCCCTTTTTATTATATGTTGGAGTGTTTTTATTCACATTGAAAATTTTAGTTAAAATAGAATAAAAATTAGTTAATATGATACTTGACAGGTGTATATAATTTTTTATAGATTCCTCATAGATGTGGTATATATGTTACCTTAACTTATAGATAGAATTCCAACTAATCAATAAACGTGCTACTGGAAAATGTGAGTGCATCATGTGAGGGAGTTTCTAGAGACATTTTGTGTATATCTCGTATGATCGTTTGTGTTTGTTATTGCGTCATTTATGCTGTTGTTGGTTGTTTTGATTCTAGAGACAATGGAATGTTCCTTGTGTGTTGTTGGTATCTTTTGTGGTGAGAGTTGTTTTTTTGCAATAGCGAGATCAGAAAGGGATCGTGTGTGTGTGTGGAGTTGTTTTTCTTTACGGCAGTTATGTATCCCTTATGACTATTTGTGTCTTTGAGTTTTATTGTTGCATTCAGTTATGTTGATGCATTTATGAAGTGCACACGTGGATTTAAGTTTGCAAAACTGTACGTGCGATATTGGTGTTTATTAATGAAAATACATTCATTCGAAACATTTTAGAAACTGAGAAGTGAATGATGTGATGTTAGAGTAATCAAAAACGCTTTTTATTGATAAAAACAAATAACAGATTAAGGAACTGTATATTTCTGTTAATATGTTAGTTTAAAATTAGTGCGGATTTTTAATTGACTTACAGTATGTCAAGAAAGTCTTTTGACATTGCCAAATATTTCAAATTCTAGAAATAATTGAAATATTAAATATTTTATTAAATTTTTAATTCTGTGTACGTATGTATACTTTGCAAAATACATAATAAAATATTTTTTTAAAATTTCATTATATTTAATTTTGGAACAAAACATAATTTTTATCCCATTGTCAAAACACTTTCTTGACAAACTGTACATAAAAAATATACAACATGAGTGGTAATAGGATGATTTATATTTATTCTACATCTGGATCGTAGGTTGAGAAGCAACCATTTTTTTTTGAATCTATATTTTATATGTTACAGCAGTTCATACAGGTGAGTACTAAGTTCGAGTTTAACCGCTAAAATTAAAAATAAATCACTAAGCAAAGTATAAAATTATACGTTTTCGATACAAATTTAAATATAACTTGATGGAGAATAGCCCAAATCAAGTTTTTTTATAAAGATTATTTTTTATAATGGATTATTAAAGAAAACTTATCATGGAAATTGTAATTTTAGCCGCTAAACTCGAACTTAATATACACCTTAAATACTAAATGCTATACTGTCATTTAGTATTTAATTTTATAATATTTTTTATTTCAAATATATTCTGAGAATAATTTCAATAACGTCCCATTAGTCCATGGATATGATTCCAATAATGTACCTACTGGATGGATTTTTCAATGTGGTAAGTTTTTCTATAAACGGTATTTTGTCCGTTTTTAATAAAACCAAAATTTCAATTTATTAAAAATTATTTTTTTTTCATTTGCAGGTAGACAGGTCTTGTAATGGTAATTTTTTGAATATTCTTACTGTTTAATACTAATTAAGCTGATATCCGATAGAATTAATTAATTAATAATATTTTTCTTATATTTTGTATAACTTTGCAATTTCAGGTGCTTATAAGACAAATCCGCCCAACAAAAGTTAGCCAAAATCGATGAAATTGGACAATTCAATTGAATATAGCATCTTATGCCACATATATCTTTCATATGGATAAAAAACATGGAAATTTAAATGAATTAGTTTAGACCTAATAACATAGAATATTACTCTTTTGAAGAAGCAATTACTAACTACCGACAAGTAACTGCGTCCAACGTACTAATAAAAATATTTCCTTTATTGTATATCATAAGCCATAGTTTTGTGTAATATAATAATAATTTTTTGAAATAAAATACTGGTGGTTGTAGAAAATTTACTTGTTTTGTATGAAAAATTTCTTAGTTGTATACAGGCTTGTTGTACCTTTGATTCATCAATTTCTCTACTTTTTTGAAAATTATACCGACAAACAGTTTATTACAAACCAATTTCTTAATACAGGTTTCCCAAAAAATTGTTAATTTTTCCGGATAGCAGGAACATTTTGAATGAGTTTAACTATATTCTTCCCACAGCATAGTAATAATGAACTAAAATACGATGTAATACATGAACTAATTTATAAGAAAATCATGAACTTATCTAGATGAAAAAAATCTTTGGCGCCAAATCATGGTCATTCTTACTATGGGTTAGTTCATTTCTCATAAAAAATAGTAAACTTGTTTTTCGGTGTATCGATGTCTACATTCCAGAGTGCGTTAAGTCTAAAAAGTGAATTTTACAGGAGACGGGTTCAAAGTTTATTTGGCATTTCTCAAAAACAGATTTGGGACCACTGTGCGGCGTTTTAAAGATCTGGGTTATATTCCTGGAATACGTTGGATATTCTGGGGAAAGCGAAATAAAAATAACCACAATTACATCTACCAAAAGGCGCAAAGGTCCTGCCAAAGATCCACAACCTGAAGACTTTAGTGGTTGCTCACAAAGAGTTTGCTTCCTTAAACGAAGGGCATAAATGATGGTATACATTTCAATATTCTTATTATATCTTTAAATCAAAAAAAGTTGTTCTTTACTTTAAGGAAAATTTTCCTTACTTCAAAGACATGCGACTTGCGGAAGGGATGCAAAATTGAAAAATTCGTGTCCTAAATTAAAATAAGAAAATTTTTAAGGAATGTTTGTAATCTTTCTATTAATTAAAATGTTTTTCTTGTTTAGAAATTCATCCATAATGTTATGTAAATTGAGTGCCCTAAAATTTAGATTGCATAATCTTTCCCATGAGCTAAATATTTTTTCTGTGAAACATGGTAATGATTTGGAACCAATGATACAATCATTACTTTCTGGTGTAATAAAAATCAGAAAAATGTCATTATTTTAACAACACTGAAAAAAATATTGTCGTGAGGTCAAAGATTTCATGTCTTTCAAATACGAATGCAAATTCAGCTTAGCATAGAAGACGCATTTCTCTAATATTAAGTTTTTTCCTTGTCCAAAAGTGGATAAACTTTTCAATGAAGTCGTATTGTCCTTATAATTAAGAGATTTGACTTAAAACGGGTATCATAAAATGAAAGAAAAAAGGTTTGGGATAAGGTCAACTTGACTTTAATAATTTAGAAAAATTCTTTAAATTTAATGAAATTGTCTTTAAATTTGTTGTCTTTTTGCATCTTGAATACAAAGCAAAAAATCATTCAAATGAAGGACACGTTTTTCAACACTTTATTTTAAAGTCATTTTTTACTTAAAACATAGCATAATTTCTACTGGAAGTCGAGTCTTAATTTTGAAAATAAAGTTTTCGTTAACTCGTTTTTAAAGGACTTTGATAGCATATGAAGAAAAAAAGCTGAAAAAGCGAAAAAATAAAATTTGCTTCCTAGAAGCAAGTACACAAAACCCAAATTTAAAAGAGAATTGTCCTAAAAATATCCTTACTAGTATCCTCCGCTTCTTTGGCTGGGAATCAATACCAAAATTTTTAAAGTAAAGACAAAATCTTTGGAACCGGGCATGCTTTTTTTCAGTGAAAGCTATATGAAAATCTCAAAAATGGAAAACAATATAGACCAATTTTTGCACGATGTAATTCACTTTTCCCATAAGACAGTTTACTTTTTATTCTTATTCTTATCTATTGTCCAATATTAATGATATTTCGTGTCTTCTATGTGCCCAAAATAAATTGCGGGCATGTCAAATTTCCATGGGTTTACGAAGAGAAAACGGAAAATTGGTCCATGAGAGAGTTATGGCAAAGCATAAACTAGATTTGATGAAGCTTCTATTGAATCTACAATATCTCCGGATTTCAATTTTTAAGCAAATAGGTTAAAAATTGTACCTCCCATGCCCTCAAATAAAGAAATCGGTCTAAATGGGGGATATTTATAACCATGACCCAATATATAACAAATTTAGTTCCGAAATTTCAATCGGGAGATCGATCTGAATGGGGCTATATAAAGGCAAATTGAACACAGCTCTTAACTGACTTAAAATATCTCTAAATTTAAAATTTCAGGCAAATTGGATAAAAAATGTTGCATCCATGCCCTCAAGACGTTAAATCTATATGGGTGCTATATCAACACATAAACAGAATCCAAACGCAAACCTAAAATGGCCTAGGTGGCTACCGCCAATACAAAGTGACAGAGTCCGACGGAAGATGCAAAAAGTCAACAATATTAAAGACGATTTTATAATTTTGAAGATTTTTTCAAAGTATTAAAGCCAAGTTGACTTTAGTAAACCATATTTTCTTTCATGTTGGTATACCCAATTTGAAGCCGAATCATTTAACTATAAAGGCAAAACGGCTTCATTGAAAGGTTTATCAATTTTTGGATAAGAAAAAACTTGATATTACACGGACGAAAAAGCCTGTTTTTTATATGTTTCGGTGTAAAAATTATATGTTTGGAACTCAAATTTTTAACACATTATTCTTAAGCAAGCTAGCATGTAATGTTCATAAACTACACTGAAACAAATATTGTCGTGAGGCCAAAGATTTCATGTCCTTAAATACGAATGCAAATTTTGCTTAGCATAGAAGACGCATTTCTCTAATATAAAATTTTTCTCCTTGTCCAAAAGTCGTTAAACTTTTCAACGAAGTCGTATTGTCTTTACAATTAAGTGATTTGACTTAAAAATGGGTATCATAATATGAAAGAAAACTTTTTTGGGCTAGGGTCAACTTGACTTTAATAATACAGAAAAATTCTTTAGAATTAATGAAATTGTTTTTAAATTTGTTGTCTTTTTGCATCTTGACTACAAAGTAAAAACTCGTTCAAAAATAGGACATGTTTTTATTTTAAAGGCGTTTTTACTTGAAACATAGCATAATTTATACTGGCGAGTCTAAATTTTGAAAATAAAGTTGTCGTTAAGTTGTTTTTAAAGGACTTTGATAGCACATGAAGAAACAAAACTAAAAAAACGAAACATTAAAATTTGCTTCCTAGAATCAAGTACAAAACCTAAATTTAAAAGAGAATTGTGTCTTAAAAGTATCCTTACTTGAATTCTCCGCTTCTTTGGCTCGGAATCAATACCAAAATTGTTAAAGTAAAGATAAAATCTTTGGAACCGGGCATGTTTTTTTTTCAGTGTAGTATAACATGTTTGCGAAATATACAGTTGTGTGAAAAACAATAAGGACAGTGGCTTTCACCGTCTTTTGTGTTTACAAATTCACATAAAATTACAGAATTTTACATTAAAAAATACTATTAGAATTTGCGTTTCTCTTCCTTTCGTTTTCATAGTAAAACATTTTTTTTTTTTTTTGCAAAATGACTGATTCCTGCTGTAAAAGATAATAAGGACAGTTTTGCTTTTTTTTTAAACGATACTAAAAATTGAAAACTCTTTTCGTTTTGTAAATAAATGCATAAATGATATTCATAGCTTCACATTAATTGCGAAATAAATCGCACTTCTGTAAACCTATTTGTGAAATACGGGTAGAAATGAGCGCTACGACCGTGCGCTATCCAAAATTGTATTATCAAATTAATTAAAGGCGGACATTCGTACAGAAACATTACAAAAATGCTCTGTATATCTAAAACCGATGGCGAAAATGCTAATATATAGATTCCCATGGCTGAAACCCGTGGCAGAAAATCTAAAATAAAAACATTACAAAAATGCTCTGTGTATCTAAAACCGATGGCGAAAATGCTAATATATAGATTCCCATCGTTGAAACCCGTGGTAGAAAATCTAAAATAACACATTCTATAAAGAGAAGTATCAATTTATGCGTAAAAAACATCCATTTATCGCATCTAACTAATTAAGAAATGATTTGAATATTGACGTTGATGCATCATCGACTCGGAAAACACACATAGGAAATGGATTTAGTGCATGAAAAGTTTCATTGTTATCCAAAAATAATATTAAACAAGGATTAAAGTTAACTAAAAATCAAATCTATAGGACTAAGCAAAGATGGCGTAATATTCTGTGGCCCGATGAAACAAAAGTAAACTTGTTTTCTTCAAATAGAGATGTCCTACATGGTGGACCTATCCATCAAGAATTCTATCCCAAATATACTTTGAAGATGGTCCAAAATGGTGGTGGAAGTACCATGGTATAGGAGTCATTCTCGTATAATGGTGTGGTTCCTTTATTAGATAAGACAGATATTTTGCAAAATACAATGCTGCCGTATGCCACTTAAATGGATCTTGCAGGAGGATAGTAACCCAAAACATACAGCAAGGGACACAAAGAAGTGGTTCTAGGACAATAAAATCAATGTGTTAGAATGAGCGGTACAGTCCCCAGAATTGAACCCAATAGAAAATTTATGCAACGAAGTTAAAAGGGCAATCAGCGGAAAGTGTACATCATTTGCGATGAGCTCTGTAATCTAATACAGGATGCGTGGAACGAATTACAGCTGTATTTTTGCCAAAATTTGGTCGATTCAATGCCTATAATATGTCCTACTCTTCTGGATAACAAAGGATCCGCAAATAAGTACTAATGTAACACTACGGTTTTATGGAACAATATTCAGTATAAATATCTATTTATTTAATTTGGTAATAGGTTTAAACTTTCATGAAGTGTCCTTATTTTTTTCGCACGTAAATCATGTCATTTATAACAAATCACAAAATAATCCAATTACTCTTACAATAGTAACAAAATTTTTGTTTCTAATTTTATCTCTACCTTTTAAGAAAAAATAAATCGTTTAAACAAGAAAGAATTTGCTATTTTTTCGGTTTTTATGTTATCTAAATGTGGGAAAGTACTGTCCCTATTATTTTTCACATAATTGTACACAGAAAAAAAGTGTCTCGTAAATTTAAGATTTTTACAATAATTTATTACAAGAATTTTCCAGAATTTTAATTTTAATTTTTCGTATCTTCAACGAAAATTAACTACTCGAAAGGAAATTTTACAAATTCTAAATAGCAATCGTTTAGTTCATGGCCTACAAAATACGATGGACATTTCCTTAAAAAATTTCTTAACTGGTAGTTAAAAATTCGTTTGTCATGCTATAAAACTACTTGTGAAATGTAAAGTACTTTCTAAATAATAAGTGTAATTTACTATAAGTTTTTTTTGTATGAGAAAATATTTTTTTACGAAAAATGAACTTGAAAGTGGATAGCAATTTCTTACTGACAATTCCTATAGTTAATAATTGTTGGTAGAAAATTACCCAATGAAATATTTTTAGTTCACATGTAATTAAATTTATAGACATTTTCGTAAAGAATGGTAAATAACATTTCATGAAAATTTTGCAAATTTTAAGTTAAACGTTTCATCGTTCATAAACTGGTGTGCCTTTTCGAATATTATTCTTAGAGTAAATTGTCAGCAGATGCGACTGGATGAGGTGTTGTTTTCAATAAAGGCACATGTGTTTTTGTTGTTGTAGGAATGTTTTGGCTTTGCTTGGTTTTGTTTGGCATGCTTCAGTTGTATAGTTGGCGTTGGCGTGGGCTGTTGCATCTTTTAAACAGGTATGCAACAAGGGAATATAAAGCATGGAATATTTTGGAGTTTTGATACATATATTGGTATTTGTTTATTAAATCTTTTGAATGAAAGTTATTAATATTTTATCGGTAGTTTAGAAAAAAGTTATTAACCCCCATTTTCATGAAACTCCGTTAGTGCTATGTTAGCTAACGAACTTTTAAACCGTGATATGTACACCGAAAAAAAAGTTTACTATTTTTTATGAAAAATGAACTAACCCATAGTAAGAATGACCATGATTTGGCGCCAAAGATTTTTTTCATCTAGATAAGTTCATGATTTTCTTATAAATTAGTTCATGTATTACATCGTATTTTAGTTCATTATTACTATGCTGTGGGAAGAATATAGTTAAACTCATTCAAAATATTCCTGCTATCCGGAAAAATTAACAATTTTTTGGGAAACCTGTATTAAGAAATTGGTTTGAAATAAACTGTTTGTCGGTATAATTTTCAAAAAAGTAGAGAAATTGAGGAATAAAAGGTACAACAAGCCTGTATACAACTAAGAAATTTTTCGTACAAAACAAGTAAATTTTCTATAACCACCAGTATTTTATTTCAAAGAATTTATATTATATTACACAAAACTATGGCTTATGATATACAATAAAGGAAATATTTTTATTAGTACGTTGGACGCATTTACTTGTCGGTAGTTAGTAATTGCTTCTTCAAAAGAGTAATATTCTATGTTATTAGGACTAAACTAATTAATTTAAATTTCCATGTTTTCTATACATATGAAAGATATATGTGGCATAAGTTGCTATATTCAATTGAATTGTCCAATTTCATCGATTTTGGCTAACTTTTGTTGGGCGGATTTGGCTTATAAGCATCTGAAATTGCAAAGTTATACAAAATATAAGAAAAATATTATTAATTAATTAATTCTATCGTTCATATTGATTTTTAACTTACGGTTTTCAAGAGTATTTCCTAAAGCCAATAAGGATATCAGCTTAATTAGTATTAAACAGTAAGAATATTCTAAAAAATACCATTACGAGACCTGTCTACCTGCAAGTGAAAAAAATAATTTTTAATAAATTGAAAATTTGGTTTTATTAAAAACGGACAAAATACCGTTTATAGAAAAACTTACCACATTGAAAAATCCATCCAGTAGGTACATTATTGGAATCATATCCATGGATAAATGGGACGTTATTGAAATTATTCTCAGAATATATTTGAAATAAAAAATATTATAAAATTAGACATAATTTCCACTTGTCAGTATAGCATTTAGTATTTAAGGTGGATATTAAGTTCGAGTTTAGCGGCTAAAATTGCAATTTCCACGATAAGTTTTCTTTAATAATCCATTATAAAAAATAATCTTTATAAAAAACTTGATTTGGGCTATTCTCCATCAAGTTATATTTAAATTTGTATCGAAGACGTATAATTTTATACTTTGCTTAGTGATTTATTTTTAATTTTAGCGGCTAAACTCGAACTTAGTACTCACCTGTAGGAATTGCTGTAACATAAAAAATATAGATTCAAAAAAATGGTTGCTTCTCAACCTGTGATCCAGATGTAGAATAAATATAAATCATCCTAATACCACTCATGTAGTATATTTTTATGTAACTCAATTTAAAATCCGCACTAATTTTAAACTAACATATTAACAGAAATATACAGTTCCTTAATCTGTTATTTGTTTTTTATCAATAAAAAGCGTTTTTGATTCCTCTAACATCACATCATTCACTTCTCAGTTTCTAAAATGTTTCGAAATAAATGTATTTTCATTAATAAACACCAATACCGCACGTACAATTTTGCAAAATTAAATCCACGTGTGCACTTCATAAATGCATCAACATAACTGAATGCAACAATAAAACTCAAAGACACAAATAGTCATAAGGGATACATACCTGCCGTAAAGAAAAACAACTCCACACACACACACACGATCCCTTTCTGATCTCGCTATTGCAAAAAAACAACTCTCACCACAAAAGATACCAACAACACACAAGGAACATTCCATTGTCTCTAGAATCAAAATAACCAACAACAGCATAAATGACGCAATAACAAACACAAACAATCATACGAGATATACACAATGTCTCTAAAAACTCCCTCACATGATGCACTCACATTTTCCAGTAGCACGTTTATTGATTAGTTGGAATTCTATCTATAAGTTAAGGTAAAATATATACCAAATCTACGAGGAATCTATAAAAATTATATACACCTGTCAAGGATTATATTAACTAATTTTTATTCTATTTTAACTAAAATTTTCAATGTGAGTAAAAACACTCCAACATATAATAAAAAGGGAAATAATCTGTAGGTAGTCATCGTACGAATCGGTAATGTCGTTAAGTTAATTTTTACTACAAAAATTTTTTTCCATACAAATTTTTTTCTTAGTAAATTGTCCACATTTCGTAGTAAGATTTTTATATTGCCCATGTACTTTTATAATAGAATCAACGATGCATTAACAACTGTGTTGGAAATTTATTTAAGGAAAAATCCTTCCCATTTCGTAGTTAGTGAACTAAAAAACATTTACTGAATTTTTATAAGTTTTGCTTCAGCTAAGTTAATTTTCGTTGTGGTTACGAAAAATGAACTATATTACAGTAAATTTGTTGAACTATGTGGAAGTCAAAATGGTCCTTAAATTTACAAGACACCTTTTTTTCTGTGTACATATCTGTCATCTTGCGTATATATTCCATATGCCAGTTAGAAACTTAACTGCCCAAAATTTTTCAGTTAAAGTTAACCGGAGAAAAGATTTTTCCATTTTTCTTTCTGTTAACTGGGAGTTAAAGCCTGACGGAGCTACGTGAAAATGGCCGTAAGAATATTTAGGAAAATATGTTGAAATGGAAAGTGTATTGAAATTGTTATTATTCAATGCAAAAAATTAATATTCCATTCCACATGAATTTGGAAAATTTTTGTTATATCTCAGCGTATAGTTTAGTCATAAATTGGTAAGTATTTTTATACCCTGCGCTACACTGTGGAACAGGGTTATTATAAGTTAGTGCATATGTTTGCACCACCCAGAAGGAGACGAGACAGACACATTGTGTCAGGGTGGGCTCTTGAGTCGATATAGCCATGTCCGTCTGTCCGTGAACACATTTTTGTAATCAAAGTCTAGGGAGCAGTTTTAGTCCTATCGACTTCAAATTTGGCACAAGTATGTGTTTTGGCTCAGAATAGTCTGTCAGTCTGTCCGTCCGTCTGTCTGTATATGTAATTTTGTGCACAAAGTACAGCTCGCAATTTAAGTCCGATCGTCCTCAAATTTGGCATAGGGCCGTTTCAAGGGACAGAGACAATCGCTATTGGTTTTGGAAAAAATCGGTTCAGATTTAGATATAGCTTAAAAATTTGGAAAAAATTTTAGTACTTCTTTGCTTGTAATTTAATAGTGAATTGGTAAGGATTCTTTAACTTTCTTTTAACCCTGGACAGTCATCCTTATTTTTTGTACATTAGCGTCATCCTTCGTCATTTTGACTACGGCTGATTTCAAGACGCTATAATTTTCACCGTGAGCGAAAAAGTGAAACAAACTTGAATTTATTTTCTTATTCAATTTGGTTTTTAGTAGTATAAAACAAAAATTCATAAAACGGTCGAATCAGTATAACTTAAATTTACCATTTCCCAATGGACTAAAATGCATTTTAAATCGAAAATGAAATTACGAGTCGTCAATTTGACGAATGATGACTGTCTGGGGTTAACCAGAATTTATTTTTTTTTATGCATATTATTATTTTTTTCATTAGCTTTTTTGGAAACTTATTTAATAATTTTATTTAATGTAAAAGATAAATATTTACTTTCAGAGTAACCCAAATAATTTGGACAACTTTTTATATTTCCCCTCAGCGTACAATTTAATAGAGAATTGGTAAGTTTTATGTTAAAACTTTGGCTTTCTTTCAACTAGAATATTTATTTTGTTATATCCTTCACATCGAACCCAACACAGTTTTATGAGTTTATATAGAATACTTCATTATTTCTCTAATTGTTTCAGGTACAAATTTTATGAGATACGTTTTCCAAAGAAAAGTTGAATTCCTTACACCATTTGATGAAATGGTAAGTTACAAGCTAAAATAAAGAATTAAAAAATTATATTTCATTACATGGTGTTAATTTTTAACAATTTTCATTATTGCTTCCATTTTTTTCCAGCCAGATATGTGAAAAAATTACCTACGATGAATAAAAAAAGGATAAGTCAAAATGTCCAAACAGCGAGTTCAAATGAACTACTCTCTGTTCCACGTGGTCATAATTTTTATTCACTAAAAAACATTGTATTAAGAACTTTCATCATACGTTTTTATAATAAAAAAATTAAAAGAAAGTTTAATTTTAATGTATGAAAATTTTCATAATAGTAAAACGGTTTGTTGTTCCTCTAATTATTTCATTTCTCTGTACTGTGAAAGGATTGATTTAGAAATAGTTTAGTCGTCGACATTTTAAAGAGACTGTTAACCAATTTGTATTATCGGGTTTCCCAAAAAATAAGCAAGTAAACCAAAATAATACTGACTTTTTATCTTGGTAGGGGTATATAAATCTTATGGTGTTGTAAAAATGAATTAAACTATAATGTTATAAAGGGTGATTCTTTTGAGGTTAGGATTTTCATGCATTAGTATTTGACAGATCACGTGGGATTTCAGACATGGTGTCAAAGAGAAAGATGCTCAGTATGCTTTGACATTTCATCATGAATAGACTTACTAACGAGCCACAACGTCGAATTTTCAGTGAATGGGCCCTAGAAAAGTTGGCAGAAAATCCGCTTTTTTATCGACAAATTTTGTTCAGCGATGAGGCTCATTTCTGGTTGAATGGCTAGGTAAATAAGCAAAATTGCCGCATTTGGAGTGAAGAGCAACCAGAAGCCGTTCAAGAACTGCCCATGCATCCCGAAAAATGCACTGTTTGGTGTGGTTTGTACGCTGGTGGAATCATTGGACCGTATTTTTTCAAAGATGCTGTTGGACGCAACGTTACGGTGAATGGCGATCGCTATCGTTCGATGCTAACAAACTTTTTGTTGCCAAAAATGGAAGAACTGAACTTGGTTGACATGTGGTTTCAACAAGATGGCGCTACATGCCACACAGCTCGCGATTCTATGGCCATTTTGAGGGAAAACTTCGGAGAACAATTCATCTCAAGAAATGGACCGGTAAGTTGGCCACCAAGATCATGCGATTTGACGCCTTTAGACTATTTTTTGTGGGGCTACGTCAAGTCTAAAGTCTACAGAAATAAGCCAGCAACTATTCCAGCTTTGGAAGACAACATTTCCGAAGAAATTCGGGCTATTCCGGCCGAAATGCTCGAAAAAGTTGCCCAAAATTGGACTTTCCGAATGGACCACCTAAGACGCAGCGGCGGTCAACATTTAAATGAAATTATCTTCAAAAAGTAAATGTCATGGACCAATCTAACGTTTCAAATAAAGAACCGATGAGATTTTGCAAATTTTATGCGTTTTTTTTTAAAAAAAAGTTATCAAGCTCTTAACAAATCACCCTTTAGATGAACTAAAATTTAAGAGAATTATAAACTAGACAAGTTGATAAAAAGGGCTAAATCATGGTCAATTTTACTACATTTAATTCATTTTGCAATGGAAAAGGGTTCAATGTTTTTTCAGTGTATGAAGGACTTTAATAAACTATCATAATGTATGATTCTTTAAATTTTAGCACAGTGTACTAAAAAGTATGATCCATTCCTTTTGCAAAATTGCTTCCGATTAAAATACCTCTAGTTTTTAAATTTCAATCAAATCGGTTGAAAATTGTGGCTTCCATGCCCTGAAGAAGTCAAATCGGGAGATCGGTCTATATGGGGGCTATATGAAAACATGGCCCAAAATATCCCAAATTTAGTACAGCTCTTAAATGACTTAAAATACACTGAAAAAACAGTGAACCCACCAGGAAGAAAACTTTCGGTTAATTTTAGAAAATTTTGAATATTTGTAGAAAATTTTAACTAAACAGCATTACAAACCACGCCGATGTCATAAAAATAAGTACATATTTTTCGACAAATTCAAGAAAATTTATTAGACATAACTAAGTTTTTTCACTTGTTAAAGAAAATTTTGTAGTTTGAAGGAAAAACTTGGAGTTCAAAATTGCAAGAATGTCTTTAGTGACATACGAAGTTCATGATGGACGCATTTTTGGTAAAATTTACAGATTTAAAGAAATTCTGAACTATTTTGTGGAAGACACGAATTTAGTTCAACTTTATGCTTCATTGGAGTATATTTTTTTCCTCGGGTTTAGTTAATTTAACTAACGTACACAAAAAATTATTAGAGTAAAGAAAACTTTCTCTAACCATAATAATTCCATGAATTAAAATAAAATTATATTGGCTTTAGTGAAATAGAGAGTTCACTTTTTTTTTGAGTGTACCTGTTGTAATAACGAAGCAGATCCACTTATATTCCAACTACCGTTTGAACATTTTAATAGGTTATGGACCCAGACAGGCAAGATTAATAGGAATTGTGTAATAATAAAAAAGCGAAAAACGCGAAATTATTTTAAATCGTCTAATCGCGAAGTTTTGTTGTTTAATTTGAGAAAATGGCTGATGTAGTCCGTATAGAGCCGTTGAACGCGGATAACTATGACAGGGGGAAAATTCAAATGCGAGCAATTTTAATCAAAAATAATTGGTGGTCATACGTGGAAAGTACTACATGTCCAGCGGATGCTGTAGAGGCAGCCAAATGGAAAATGCAAGAGCGGATATAACTCTTGCGTTGAGTTTTCCGAATTGGGGCTAATTACAGAATGTCAAACGGCAAGACAAATATGGTTAAGGCTGGAAGCTACATATCAGTCGAAAGGTCCAGCGAGAAAGGCAACTTTAGTGAAGAAAGTAGCATTGTCTCGGATGCGTGAAAATGATAAAGTTCGGGAACATCTTAATGAATTTTTTGACGCTGTATCAAAACTTAAAGAGATTAGTGTTATAATTGGTGATGAACTTTTGGCAATTGTACTATTATACAGTCTTCCGTATTCCCACGAAACTTTTAGAAACGCGTGACGAATTGCCCAAACCGGAAATTCTTCGTGTGAAAATTTTGGAAGAATCGGAATCGTGAAAATCAAAAGAGGAAAACGATCAAAGTAATGCAATGTATGCCAAGAAAATAACTCAAACCCAGAGTCAATCAAAAATGAAATTTAGCAGTAACTGTTTTAAATGTGGAAAAGCCGGTAACTTCGCGAAAAATTTTAAATTGAGATTCATTTCACACGAAATGAAAGACGTTATTTTCACTCGAGATGTGAGATTTACACCCTCAAAAAAAATCGCTTCTTTAACATATGTTCCAAACATATTTTGCAGGAAGCACATATATTATTGCATACTGCCGAAACATTAATATGTTTGTTTTATGTGAACATATTATATGTTTGGAAGCATTTTGAGCCAAAAATATTATATGCTTGGAAGAATTTTTCCCAAACACGATTGTGCTCATTCCCTAACATACTCGTAATTTTCACTTCCACGATTTTTTTTAGTTATTGGCACCTTTCTCTGTAATACAAATAATGTTGAAGAAATTATTCACTTTTATAAATTTTTAAAATTTTACCTTTCGCCTGCACGGAGAATCGAACCGAGGACCATACAGTTTGTAAGCCAACACACTATCCACTGGGCTACGTAGCTGTTATAGTCACCAGTAGATAATTATCGTTTTAAGTTACATTTATAGCATAGTTTGCAGCGCCCACGAGCCCATGCAAACATAACATTATTTAACAGAAACATACATTTGTTTGCCACGTGGAGCAGTGGTTAGCATGTCTGCCTTGCATGCAAAGGGTCGTGGGTTCAATCCCTGCTCCGACCGAACATTTTTTTTTTTAATTTACACATTTATATTTATACTATATTAATTTTTTTTAAATGAAACTTCGATATGTGCGTTATTATAGATTTATAGTCAGTAACAGTGCTTGATATAAACGAAATTGACTGATTTTTGGATAAAATATTATTTTTTATTGCAAAAATAACAATCTTGTAATAAAAAACTGTTTTTGTACAAAACTTTGAAATTTGGAAGGAATTCAAAAACTAACAAAAGAAGAACGTGGATTCGAGTATAAACATACATACATAATTTTATAATATAAACATAAATTTATTTAGGAGTGAACAGTTTTTTACTAGCATTTAACACCATCGCTCTAAAATTCCTTTTATTTTTCTTTAATAATTCATTTTAAAGAAAATAAACTTTTTAAATTGTTTTAGCTGTAAAACTCGAACTTAATGCCCGCTTTTGTATTTGATGGTGTCCGTCAACTCCTCGTGGACTACTTTTTAATAAAGAGGACTAAAGTTTGTTTTTTTTACATTTCACTGTGTAATTTTTCACTATTTCCTCCTTATTTCATTTTACTGTCCCAACTCTAAAAAGAGTATAGTGCCCTTTCGTTATTTTTAACGCACCAAGAAAAAAATTGTGCCCATAATGCCAAAATGATAAACAAAACACATGTCCACACATACATAAAATGCTGCTCTCAAGGCGAAAACATAAGCTGTTTGTTTTTCAAATGTCTATTCTCTTAGTTCAGAATGTATATTCTCTTTATTCAAATTAAATAATATTTAGACTTAAACATATCAAATTTTTGGCCTTGGGGCTAATTACAGAATGTCAAACGGCAAGACAAATATGGTTAAGGCTGGAAGCTACATATCAGTCGAAAGGTCCAGCGAGAAAGGCAACTTTAGTGAAGAAAGTAGCATTGTCTCGGATGCGTGAAAATGATAAAGTTCGGGAACATCTTAATGAATTTTTTGACGCTGTATCAAAACTTAAAGAGATTAGTGTTATAATTGGTGATGAACTTTTGGCAATTGTACTATTATACAGTCTTCCGTATTCCCACGAAACTTTTAGAAACGCGTGACGAATTGCCCAAACCGGAAATTCTTCGTGTGAAAATTTTGGAAGAATCGGAATCGTGAAAATCAAAAGAGGAAAACGATCAAAGTAATGCAATGTATGCCAAGAAAATAACTCAAACCCAGAGTCAATCAAAAATGAAATTTAGCAGTAACTGTTTTAAATGTGGAAAAGCCGGTAACTTCGCGAAAAATTTTAAATTGAGATTCATTTCACACGAAATGAAAGACGTTATTTTCACTCGAGATGTGAGATTTACACCCTCAAAAAAAATCGCTTCTTTAACATATGTTCCAAACATATTTTGCAGGAAGCACATATATTATTGCATACTGCCGAAACATTAATATGTTTGTTTTATGTGAACATATTATATGTTTGGAAGCATTTTGAGCCAAAAATATTATATGCTTGGAAGAATTTTTCCCAAACACGATTGTGCTCATTCCCTAACATACTCGTAATTTTCACTTCCACGATTTTTTTTAGTTATTGGCACCTTTCTCTGTAATACAAATAATGTTGAAGAAATTATTCACTTTTATAAATTTTTAAAATTTTACCTTTCGCCTGCACGGAGAATCGAACCGAGGACCATACAGTTTGTAAGCCAACACACTATCCACTGGGCTACGTAGCTGTTATAGTCACCAGTAGATAATTATCGTTTTAAGTTACATTTATAGCATAGTTTGCAGCGCCCACGAGCCCATGCAAACATAACATTATTTAACAGAAACATACATTTGTTTGCCACGTGGAGCAGTGGTTAGCATGTCTGCCTTGCATGCAAAGGGTCGTGGGTTCAATCCCTGCTCCGACCGAACATTTTTTTTTTTAATTTACACATTTATATTTATACTATATTAATTTTTTTTAAATGAAACTTCGATATGTGCGTTATTATAGATTTATAGTCAGTAACAGTGCTTGATATAAACGAAATTGACTGATTTTTGGATAAAATATTATTTTTTATTGCAAAAATAACAATCTTGTAATAAAAAACTGTTTTTGTACAAAACTTTGAAATTTGGAAGGAATTCAAAAACTAACAAAAGAAGAACGTGGATTCGAGTATAAACATACATACATAATTTTATAATATAAACATAAATTTATTTAGGAGTGAACAGTTTTTTACTAGCATTTAACACCATCGCTCTAAAATTCCTTTTATTTTTCTTTAATAATTCATTTTAAAGAAAATAAACTTTTTAAATTGTTTTAGCTGTAAAACTCGAACTTAATGCCCGCTTTTGTATTTGATGGTGTCCGTCAACTCCTCGTGGACTACTTTTTAATAAAGAGGACTAAAGTTTGTTTTTTTTACATTTCACTGTGTAATTTTTCACTATTTCCTCCTTATTTCATTTTACTGTCCCAACTCTAAAAAGAGTATAGTGCCCTTTCGTTATTTTTAACGCACCAAGAAAAAAATTGTGCCCATAATGCCAAAATGATAAACAAAACACATGTCCACACATACATAAAATGCTGCTCTCAAGGCGAAAACATAAGCTGTTTGTTTTTCAAATGTCTATTCTCTTAGTTCAGAATGTATATTCTCTTTATTCAAATTAAATAATATTTAGACTTAAACATATCAAATTTTTGGCCTTATCATAAAACAGTTTTCCGAAACAACATACAAGCGGTTTCACAGAAATTGTTCTCTTTTGACTCTTTTGCTGTGTTATATTGATATCTTTCGTCAACTCTCCCGGTTTCCATCTCTATTTCTCTCTATACTCTCTCTGTCGCTTTGAATAAAATATCACAACATATGTATGTTTAGTCGAAATTTGTAAATTTATATATGTTTGTATTCACACATATGATTTTTATGAAACATTGATGCCCCAAACATAATATATTCTAACATATTAACATAGATGTCCCAAACATTTAGTGTTAGTTTAGGAACATTACATGTTCGCACTTAAATATATTGTGGTTTAAAATCGTGCCCGAAACACATTTTGTTTATATCGGAACATATGAAAAACATATTTTTCTAACAGTGTATAAACGAAAGAACATTTAAAGGAAATTTTGAAGAATTTTATGAAAATAACGAAAAACGAAAAGTAGAACTTGAAAATGAAAATGAAAGTGAAAATCGAAAATGAAAATGAAAGTGAAAATATCAGCACACCCTCAAAAAAATCGCTTCTCTAACATATGTTCCAAACATATTTTGCAGGAAGCACATATATTATTGGATATTGCGGAAACATTATTATGTTTGTTTTATGTGAACATATTATATGTTTGGAAGCATTTTGAGCCCAAAAATGTTATATGTTTGGAAGAATTTTCTCCTCAAGAAGATTGTGCTCATTCCCTCACATAATTTTCACTTCCACGAAATTTTTAGTTCTTTATAATTTTTTTTTTATAATTTTTAATTTTTTTTTTTTAAATTTTACCTTTCGCCTGGATGGATAATCGAACCATGAACCATGCAAATTGTAAGCCAACATACTACCACTGGGCTACGTAGCTGTTATAGTCACCAATAAACAATTATCGTTATAAGTTACATTTATATAGCATAGTTTGCAGCGCTCACGAGCCCATGCAAACATAACATTATTTAACAGAAACATACATTTGTTGGCCACGTGGAGCAGTGGTTAGCATACGTTCCGATTTCTTTTAACGAACCAAGAAAAAAATTGTGCCCATAATGCCAAATAAAGAAAACACATGTCCACACATACATAAAATGCTGCTCTCAAGGCGAAAACACATGCTGTTTTTTTCAAATGTATTTTCTCTTGGTTCCGAATGTCTATTCTCTTTACTACTAATACTCTAATTCTAATATTCAAATTAAATAATATTTAGACTTAAGCATATCAAATTTTTGGCCTTATCATAAAACAATTTTCCGAAACAACAGCGGGTACACAGAAATTGCTCTCTTTTCATTCTCTCGCTGTGTTATGTTGATATCTTTCGTCAACCCTTCCGGTTTCCATCTCTATTTCTTTCTCTATACTCTCTCTCTCTCTGTCGCTCTCTGAATAAAATATCACAACATATATATGTTTACTCGAAATTTGTAAATTTATATATGTGTACATTCACACATATTATTTTTATAAAACATTCATGCCCCAAACATAATATATACTAACATATTAACATATGTGTCCCAAACATTTAGTGTTAGGTTAGGAACATTACATGTTTGCACTTAAATATATTGTGTTTAAAAATTGTGCCCGAAACACATTTTGTTTATATCGGAACATATGAAAAACATATTTTTCTAACAGTGCAATGATGAAGATGGCAATGTCGAAGATACCGAACTGAAAAAATTGTTAAACGTGGTAGGGGACGCCCGAAACTACAAAAGTTAGGTCTTCATGGACGACCAAGAAAGATTTTTCGAACTTCAGACAAAGTAATTGAAGTAGAAGAAAAGAACATTTATTTTGAACAATCAGAAGAATGCGAATTAGATTATTTATAAAATTAGTCCGATCCTATGAGTATAAAAGAAGCTATGGAAACGCCATAATCTAAGAATTGGATGAAAGCAATCGAAAAGTGAATATTTAGCTTTAATTTTTAATAAATCTTGGTAAATTGTTGAACGTCCAAATGATAGGCAAATTATAGGGAATAGATTAGTTTTTAAAGCAAAAAATGACGAAGCTGGTGGTACTAGCAGAAAGTTCGTCTTGTTGCTAAAGGCTATGCACAACGTCCTGGAGAAGATTTTCTTGAGACGTACTCTCCGGTTGCAAGATCATACTCTATACGTTTGTTAGCACCTACCGCTAAGGTAGAATTTAATCTGGAAATACATCAAATGAATTTATTTCCAGGATGTATTAGCATCTTATTTGAACGGAAAGCTTGAAGAAAGAGAATATATGGAAGTACCAGACCAACTGTAAACGATATTAAGTAAGCTAAAGTCAGGTTAGGCTAGGTTAAAGTGGCTGCCCGATTAAGATTCAGGCTCACTTAGACTATTCAGTCCATTGTGATACAACATTGACTAAAATTACCTATTACATATGGGCACTTCTAGTTTTAACCGCTGAACCTTCTCGATTATTTTCTTCTGTTGAACCAACCAGAGTGTTCCAAAAACATTGGCAGACTGCTTAAGTTAACGTTTTCCAAGTCCGCCAGTAATCTGAAGCTATATGCCCCTAAAATTTGCTTACGCCTTACACACAATGCTGTATAATATCTCTAACTGTTGATGGGAATTTTCCCCTGACTGCTAGCGCCACATCATCTGCGTATGCCACCACTTTTATCCTTTCTTTTTCTAGGGAAACCCGAAGGTTGTTTATACCAACATTCCAAAGAAGAGGTGATAGAACTCCTCCATGAGGAGTGCCTCTGTTCACATACCTTTGTACGTTTGCTTTTCCTACCCAGCAAAAAAATTTGGAAGTTCTTCCAAAGGCACAACTTTAAAAGCACTTCCAGAAAATGCGCCCCAATGATCTTCTTTTGTTTAACTACCCAGGAAGTTCTTTTTTATAACTTGGTTTTTCATACTTTTAATGGATAATTTTAACTTTTTTTTGTTTCAAATAGGATAAAAACAGAGTAAGAATTCATAAAATGGAGAAATCATTTAAATTTTGTCGACAAAAATGATAAATCCAATCTGAAAAAATTGTGAATTTTTGAAAATATTTGAGGTCTAACGTTTCTGACAAGTGTTAGAATCCATTAAAAATTATAAAAACTTATAAAAATTATTTATTTGACAAAATATCACAGAATTTTTAAATTTACATCCAAAACATTGAATTCGGATCACACCTAAAGAAGTGATGCAAATTCAGTGCAAAGGCTGTTGAAATGGAGGACTTCCGTCCTATGACAAGCCCATGTTAAGTTCATCGCTTCTGTGTCAATTTTGCACCACTTCAGGATCCAAAAAGAACATTTTCATTACTTGTTTGGCGACGCTTTTTTTGCTGGGTAGTGTGGCTGAAATGCGCCTCTTCTTTAGAAGTTCGTCTAACAGCCTAAGTATACCTGGATCAACATTCAGAGTTGTCAGTCCATTTAATATCGAGCTCGGATGGACGTTATTGAACGCCCCTTCGATGTCTAGAAACGCCACGATTGTATATTCTTTGACAGATAGTGAGCTTTCAATAAAGCTGACTAGTTCATGTAATGCGGTCTCAGTAGACCTGCCCATCGAGTATGCATGCTGCCGTTTCGAGAGCAAACTTGAATCGACACTAGTTCTAAGATAAATACCTATCATCCTCTCCAGATAAGCTGATTGGTCGGAAATCCTTCGAGTGAGAGGCTTTTCCCGCTTTAGGTATGAAAACGACTTTTGTTTCCCTCCACTTTCCTGGAATATTTTCTAAGTTGATACATCCTATATATAGCGCTGACAACCAGGGGATAATTCTGTCAGCCACCGCTTGTAACTACGCCGGGGTAATTCCATCAGGTCCGGGGGATTTGAGTGGTCCAAACCTATTTAACGCCCATTTTATTCTAGATTCCGATACAATTTTCTCGATAGGAAACGACCGCTTAGCCACTGTGGCACCGCCAGTACATGGTTCAACCGTCTGATTTCCGGGAAAATGTGTATCCAATAGTACATCCAGCGTCTCCTCACTGGACGTTGTCCAATTGCCCTCCGATGTTTTAATGAGACCTGGAGTGGAGTTCGTGGATGCTAGCACCTTCCGTAGTCTGGAAGCCTCGGACGTATTCTCAATGCTGCTGCAGTGGACTTTGGTGGACTTTGCTTTGTTAAAGAGCTTCCTCATATTACCTAACTCTGTAGACCACAATGGTGGTCGATTTTTTCCCCTTGGCTTCCCTCTAGGGCATGCAGCTTTCAGTGAAATCTGGAAACCTCTTGCCTGTTTTTAGTGACAAAGGTTGGGGCATCACCCTTATTGCAAACTACCAAATTACTACGCAAAATAAACTCTAGGAGTGACTTTCCTCTTGTATTATTGTCACCACTTTCCCATATATTATGATGTGCATTTGCATCGCATCCCATAATGAGTTTCTCTTTATTTCAATGAGCCCTCAACTAAGGTGTTAACGGCACATGGAGGCATCACCCTATCATGGCCCATGTAGACCGAAGATACCCAATATTTGCATTTGGCTATTTCTAAAATGGCAACGACAGTGTCTGTATTGCACATTGAAGGAAGCAGAAACAAGTTGAGCTCGTTTTTAGCAATTATACAGGCTCGATTTACATCATTACCAGTATACTGCAATAGTTTGAACCCCGGTGTACTTATCTCTTATATACTTATTTATCTGGAGGATCCGTAGGACCATCGAGATTTTCAATCGAGTCATCAAGAATGTCCTCTTCAGAGATTTCGCTTACTCTCGCAATAACCTTAGGTTCAACTTTGGTAAGTTTTGGATCAGTAGAAACCTCCTCTAGGATATGGTGTCTATCCATGTCTGCATCTTTGGTATCTCCCTCAACTTCGCAAGAGGATCCGCTTACTTCTGATTCAGACAGAGGTTTGTCCAGTTGTGAATCCTTTAGCTGATCGCTTTTATGGATATAATGAAAGCCATAACATACTTGAGACTTTGCTAGATGTGGCAAAGACTGAATGTTCAATATAAACACTGCATGTCGTCTTGGTCCATCCACTACATCTAAACGGCCAACCTTCCAATCAGCTGTTGGAAGATCTGGATTGCATTGTTTCAGTCTATTTAAAATAGATTCAGGGTCAGGAGAGTTTGCAGGTTTCCACGCATGTGCTCTAGGTCTAGCCTGTATGTCTTTCTTCTCGACTAACTCTAGAGCAGCTCCTTTCAAAACTTTACCAGTTAGTATCAGAGTAGCTTTGAAACATTCTATAGACCTCTTAAATCGTCCTTGATACCAACCAGTCTTTTGGTGTCGAGGATCTGGACCGGGAAACTTTTCCAGCACCTGTGAGTAGACGCCAGACAAAGCATTCTCAATTTCCCCCCATTTTTGCTTTGGAACCATACCGTCCAATGCTCCTTTAACGGTGATCGTTCCCTTTTTCTTTGTTTAGCCGACAATTCTTTTCGACTGATCCTAATTTTTTTAGGATAAACAAAGCATTTCTGAGTTCTCTTTCGTGAGGGATTACCTCTTTTTGATGCTGTTACCTTGGAAAAGTTTCGACTTGTCAAAGTGTCGCCACCTGTCGACCCGTCTAAAGGTCTACTAATTGGGCCTAACTCTTGGTCATTGCCCAAATTTATAACTCCAGTCGATACTCGTCCACTGGGTCCTGAAGTTAGCCACCCAATGAATGTCTTTGAATTTCGCTGCATGATGGCTTAATATCCCACCACACTTGAAATTCGTAGTAGGTACTTATTACGATGAGTTTATCCGCTATTAAAAAACACGTTCGACGGTTGAATAAATTTAAAAACTCAGGTAAAATAAATGGGTCAATATTAGAGACAAGTCATAAAACAAAAGTCGAAGAGACGGGAAGCAAATGGTTAGAAGCTCTCCAGAATATGAATAATCTTGTATGTCTTTTGAAGAAATCTTTGTATGGTTTACGTCAATCGGGTCTTATGTGGTACAATGAACTTACCAAAGAATTAATTAAATGTGGTCTAAATCCAAGCAAGAAAGATCCATGTTTATTCTCGAAGAGAGAAGGTGACAAAATTCTAATTTTATCAATATATGTTGACAACTTACTATTAGCAAGTAACGAACCCGAATAGATAAGATATATTAAGATATTTTTATGCAAATCCTTTGAGATGAAAGATCTTGGTCGGCTTTCACGTTTTTTAGGAATCCAATTCAGGCAGGATATTGGATCGTTTTGGTATGAATGAGTGCAAACCTGCATCGACTCCTAGTGAAGCTAATTGCAACTGGTATCGTTGCAATTTTTATATAGTCGCAATTTATTTATTTCCGAACTCGCATTTTCACTTTTAGCGAAATAAAATTATCAGAATAACCTATTGTTCGACATATTTCAAAAATGTTTTTCTCTTTTCGAGATCGATTGGGATGCCCAAATTGAAATGGATTTCTACGAGTTTGTCCAAGACTGGTTCCTGAGGAACTGTGCATGGGGTGCTCCTACTAAATTGTCCCAGAACGTGTCCTTTGGGATGAGTCTAAGACGCGTCCTACAGTGTAAATTTACACCGTCAAGGACAAACTCATGTTAAAGTGGCCGGTCCCTTCCATTTCTTTTGACCAGAACTGGGAGTGGTCCATACACACCAGGGACTAGTCCTGTACCGGTTCTGTGGTTGATCCATTTCCCGTAGGGTATATGTACTTTATATAGTCGAAAACCGATATTTCTATGTCTTACAAATGGAATAGCAAACTTATTATACCCCCATCACCATCCTATGGTGGTGGGTATAAAAATTACTTACGGAAAATTATATTTTAGTTATTTCGTACTACAGGTACAGGAGAAAATAATTTATAATTGGTTACACATTTCATTCAAACTTTAAAAAACCTTTAGATAATGTGTATTCATGGCATCAGGCACCATTCGATTTACATCTTTTATTTTTATTATGTTAGAAATCTAATTTAATGGTATAAAACAGACCATAAATCTAAAGAGGCTAACATTCACCAAAAATTTACTGAAGTCATCATGCTTTTGTTGGCTTCATACTTGAAAACAAAAACAAACAAAAAAAACCAACAAAATTTTCTCCCGGGAAATACATTAATTAGAAGAGGAATAAGTTGTTCGTCCTTCCTGATTTTATATTTCCGAGTAAAAAATCGTCTAACATCATGTTTTTTCAAGGCAAACAACATTAAATACATATTTTTATATTTTAATTAAAGGGACGATTTTCCATAACTCTTTATTCCACAAATATTTCAAAAAATTTATCGGATGATTATTGTCAAGAATATGATACACAAACCCTTTGTTTATATAGTAATTCTAATCTTGGGAATAAAATATGAATTCAGCTTTTTGCAGTTTCAGCTGTTAAAATTTTTGAGACGTTTATTATTTCATCTATGGGAACAGAAACTCTGTATACATTTTTGTGTATATCCTTGTGATGTCCTAGGAAATTGGCTAGCTTGTCCACGGTAGCCTCTTCTACATTGAGCAAAAACGTGTATGGTGCTATATGTTTCCTTATCATTGTTCCTCGAAGGGTTTTTGGAAATGCAGCGCCGTATTCCTCAATAAAAATTTTCTCAAAAGAGGACATTCGTTTGAATACTGAGAAACTTTTTTTTTACTAAAAACGATTTGATGTACTTATTCCACCTTTGCCTCTATATTATAATACTAAATCTATTGCGCTGACTTCCAGTTCGTTGCAATTTCTATATAGTCGCAATTTATTTATTTCCGAACTCCCATTTTCACTTTTAGTGAAATAAAATGATCAGAATAACCTATTGTTCGACATATTTCAAAAATGTTTTTCTCTTTTCGAGATCGATTGGGATGCCCAAATTGAAATGGATTTCTACGAGTTTGTCCAAGACTGGTTCCTGAGGAACTGTGTATGGGGTGCTCCTACTAAATTGTCCCAGGACGTGTCCTTTGGGATGAGTCTAAGACGCGTCCTACAATGTAAATTTACCCCGTCAAGGACAAACTCATGTTAACGTGGCCGGTCCCTTCCATTTCTTTTGACCAGAACTGGGAGTGGTCCATATACACCAGGGACTAGTCCTGTACCAGTTCGGTGGTTGATCCATTTCCCGTAGGGTATATGTACTTTATATAGTTGAAAACCGATATTTCTATGTTTTACAAATGGAATAGCAAACTTATTATACCCCCATCACCATCCTATGGTGGTGGGTATAAAAATTACTTACGGAAAATTATACTTTAGTTATTTCGTACTACAAGTACAAGAGAAAATAATTTATAATTAGTTACACATTTCATTCAAACTTTAAAAAACCTTTAGATAATGTGTATTCATGGCATCAGGCACCATTCGATTTACATCTTTTATTTTTATTAAGTTAGAAATCTAATTTAATGGTATAAAACAGACCATAAATCTAAAGAGGCTAACATTCACCAAAACTTACTGAAGTCATCATGCTTTTGTTGGCTTCATACTTGAAAACAAAAACAAACAAAAAAAACCAACAAAATTTTCTCCCGGGAAATACATTAATTAGAAGATGAATAAGTTGTTCGTCCTTCCTGATTTTATATTCCCAAGTAAAAAATCGTCTAACATCATGTTTTTTCAAGGCAAACAACATTAAATACATATTTTTATATTTTAATTAAAGGGACGATTTTCCATACCTTTTTATTCCACAAATATTTCAAAAAATTTATCGGATGATTATTGTCAAGAATATGATACACAAACCCTTTGTTTATATAGTAATTCTAATCTTGGGAATAAAATATGAATTCTGCTTTTTGCAGTTTCAGCTGTTAAAATTTTTGAGACGTTTATTATTTCATCAATGGGAACAGAAACTCTGTATACATTTTTGTGTATATCCTTGTGATGTCCTAGGAAATTGGCTAGCTTGTCCACGGTAGCCTCTTCTACATTGAGCAAAAACGTGTATGGTGCTATATGTTTCCTTATCATTGTTCCTCGAAGGGTTTTTGGAAATGCAGCGCCGTATTCCTCAATAAAAATTTTCTCAAAAGAGGACATTCGTTTGAATACTGAGAAACTTTTTTTTTACTAAAAACGATTTGATGTACTTATTCCACCTTTGCCTCTATATTATAATACTAAATCTATTGCGCTGACTTCCAAAGAATTTAATAAAATACTAACTTCACTGTCTAATTTGCCTCTCAGAGTAATGCGAGCAAACTGTTTAGCGAAATCTAGCGTTTCCTGGAAAATATGCTCTATGTAGTCTTCTGCCACATTTTCTTTTATAAACTGTTTTTTCTCGTAGTTTTCAATGAGTAGCCTCTCTATTTCGCCAGCACGTCTCCGATTGTAAATTTGAATGTAAATTAATGAATATTCAATCAAATTTCCCCTCTCAGTGTACTTATAATGTTGCCGTAATTTTGAAATACATTCTAAAATACTTCTAGTTTTATAATTTTTTAATGTTAGCGTTAGACGGCAGGACAACGGGTTTCACTCTTTTAATTTTCTCTTGATCTTCAACTGCTCTCTTATTTAGTTGCCATGGAACTTCTTCCTCCCATAGTAAATGAAAAAATTCAAGTCTTATTTTAGGATCTTCCAATTTCATTTTGATATACTCCGTCCTTTGTTTACTTGCCACTTTTTTTATTTGTGTCAATAATTTGGTGGTTACGGAAAGTGTTTCAAACCCCGAAGTGGGATTCCATTTTGCTGTTTTACGTATAGCTTCCACAACGGTATCAAATAACTTTGGTTTAAATATGTCTTTTAATTCGCTCATTTTTATTGATTTTTGAAGCGACTAAGTAGTAATCTCATTTGGGCTCTAATATGCGATATTTCCCAAGCGTTTATATATTTGTCAAAAAGTTTATTTCCAAATTTTATAGATAGTTCATCGTATCTAACAGATCTGACATACATGTCGTTGTGATCAGTAGATAAAACAAGAGATCTCAAAGTACAAATTCGTACTTAGTGAAAAATTTGTTCTACTCCCTTTTTGCCACCGCATTTCACTTTATGCAAACGAAGCGTTCGCTTCGAATAATATCCTTTACAAGTTATACGGCATACAAAATCCCAAGGCACATGATTCATCCCACGCCGTTGTTGCCTTCGCAATATTAGGATACCAGTATTAACTTGCGAAGAAGTATTATGCAAATGGTCGCCTTGTTTCAGAATTTTATTCAAAATTTCTCTGCGCTCCTTACAAACTTTTCAAATCCGTTTGCGTTTATGCCCTGCGGCTCCTTTTTTGCATTAGCATATGTTTTTGTTTTACCAATTTTAAGGTTTTGCAATAGGCACAAAAATCTTCGATTTATTCGTAAAATTTGGCACATGAACCGATTCAATATTATTTTTCAATCTTGACATTTCAAATCCATCCTATGGTGGTGAGTATAAAAATTAGTTAAGAAAAAAATTAAATTTTAGTTATTTCGTACTACAGGTACAAGAGAAAATAAATTATAACTAGTTACACATTTCATTCAAACTTTAATAGACCTTTAGATCATGTGTATTCATGACATCAGCACCATTCGATTTACTACTTTTATTTTTATTAAGTTAGAATTTGAATTTAATGGTATAAAACAGACCATAAATCTAAAGAAGCTACATTCACCATCATGCTTTTGGTGGCTTCATACTTGAAAACAAAAACAAAAAACCAACAAATTTTTCTCCCGGGAAATAAATTAGTTAGAAGAGGAAAAAGTTGTTCGTCCTTCCTGATTGTATATTTCCAAGTAAAAGATCGTCTAAAATCATGTTTTTTAAGACAAACAACATTAAATACATATTTTTATATTTTAATTAAAGGAACGATTTTCCATACCTTTTTATTCCACAAATATTTCAAAAAATTTATAATATGATTATTGTCAAGAACTAGGATTACTACACAAACCCTTTGTTTATATAGTAATTCTAATCTTGGGAATAAAATATGAATTCTGCTTTTTGCAATTTCAGCTGTTAAAATTTTTGAGACGATTATTATTTCATCTATGGGAACAGAAACTCTGTATACATTTTTGTGTTTATCCTTGTGATGTCCTAGGAAATTGGCTAGCTTGTCCATGGTAGCCTCTTCTATGCATGCATTAGCATATGTTTTTGTTTTACCCATTTTAAGGTTTTGCAATAGGCACAAAAATGTTTCTTCGATTTATTCGTAGAATTTGGCAAATGAACCGATTCAATATTATTTTTCAATTTTGACATTTCAACTACTTCGAGAGATATAATTTTTAAACTTGAAAAGAAAATTTTGTCAAATTTTTCATTTCTGAAAGCTCGAGAACACCTACCGATAGCAATTTTTAAACTTTCTTTTCTTTGAAAAGTCAAAAATTGAAAAGGTTCCCATTTTTAATTAGATAGTAATTTTGAAACTCGATACTATTTTTCAATTCTTAAAAATCAAATACACCAAAAAATAGCATTTTTATACTTGGAAAAACCATACTCCAAACTTTGAAAAGAAAAAAAAAGATAACGAATTTGGACTGAAGACTGAATAAAATGCATTTCAATATAACAAGTTGGCTAGTAAGTCCCCGGTCTGACACATAGATGGCGTCGCTAGTATTAAATGCATATTATTTTTATATAGTACCAACCTTCAAATGATTCGTGTCAAAATTTGACGTCTGTAAGTCAATTAGTTTGTGAGATAGAGCGTCTTTTGTGAAGCAACTTTTGTTATTGTGAAAAAAAAAATGGAAAAAAGGAATTTCGTGTTTTGATAAAATACTGTTTTCTGAAGGGAAAAAATACGATTGAAGCAAAAACTTGGCTTGATAATGAGATTCCGGACTCTGCCCCAGGGAAATCAACAATAATTGATTGGTATGCAAAATTCAAGAGTGGTGAAATGAGCACGAAGGACGGTGAACGCAGTTGACGCCCGATAGAGGTGGTTACCGACGAAAACATCAAAAAATCCACAAAATGATTTTGAATGACCGTAAAATGAAGTTGATCGAAATAGCAGATATCAAAGGAACGTGTTGGTCATATCATTCATCAATATTTGGATATGCGGAAGCTCTGTGCAAAATGGGTGCCGCGCCAGCTCACCTAACATGTTTGGGACAATATTACAATATATTATAATTGGGGCATCATATATATGTTACATCTAAATTAAATTGAGAGAGAGTGTAAGAGTGTATTACTTAAAATATTTAAAGAATACCGCAAATTTCGGGAACCCGAAAAAAATCAGGGATTCTGTATTTGAAGTCCCGGATTAAAAAAATCGATCCCCAATTACAGCACTAAAAGAAACTTCCTTACTAGAGAGGCTGCATACGCCGATCCATTCGATTTAACAATGCAATTTTATGAAAGTTTACCAAAGAAAAGATTTTCTAGAAATACATGTCGAAAATTATTATTATTATTAATGGTAAAATTTATAAACTTAAAGAAATACTGAGCATTTTGCAAAATTTATTTTCACATCATATATATAGTAGATATTTATTTGAAATGTACATTATAAAGCATAATATAGTGTGCATTTGATTTCAAACAGATACACAACCAAAATATATCGTGTGAAAATAAATTAATGTAAATAAAATCATATTAAAATAATTACATATTGTTCGCGATGACTCCCGATTAAAATTTTTGTGTGTCTTCGTCGTTCGGTAGCTGCTTGTAAAAGGAAGGAAATAAGATCATTGTTAAGTTAGCTGCAGCTATCATAATTATTGCAACGCTGTTAAATCACTATTTCAGCATCCCATGCTGTTTTATGTTAAACACAACCATGGCGAACTGAAGGGACATGTGTCTTAATATCGGATCAATTTAATTATCGTAATAAGTACTTATTACGAATTTCAAGTGTGGTGGCACTCTTAAGGTGGAATTACATACCATGCGGTCATGCGTGCGTACGTTGTATTCGAATGCGTTGACGAATGCGATTCTTCAATTGAGTTACACATCATGCGTCGGAGCACCAAAGAATTTGCTGATTACATTCCTTGCCTCTGAGCTTTTTGTTATGTTTTTGTTTTCCACGCACTTTTTATAGCATAGGACTTTATGTATTTTAACTTCAATCAATAATTTCTTGTCCATATTTTAGATTGTTTTTCCTTTCTTGATTTGTTTACATGTTGTCAACCCACCCGACGCATTGTAAAGTTAAAAGTTCGTCAACTTTATGCGTCATATGCATACGTTACTTTTGTCGTGTAACTCAAATAAATGTAGTTCCAACATTTTAACTTTTTTTGACAATAGCATATAACGTACGCACCCACGACCGCATGGTATGTAATTCCACCTTTAGCCACGATGCAGCGAAATTCAAAGTCATCCACTGGGTTGCTATCTTCTGAGCCCAGTGGAGGGGTATAGACAGAAGTTATAAATTTGGGCAATGGCCATGAGTTTGGCCCAATTAGTAGAGCTGCTGACGGGTCGACAGGTGGCGACACTTTTGTAAGTCGAACTTTATCTAAGGTAACGACATCAAATGGAGGTAATCCCTCACGAAAGAGATTCAAGGGAAGCAGAAAATTTTTTTTTATCCTAAAGAAAGAAGTATTAGAAGAAAAAGATGTGGCGAATTGGCTAAGAAGTAATGTTCCAATAAATGTTGACTTTAATATATACTCAGACCGTCAACCGAGACCTGTGAGAAGGAAATACTTGCTGACTCAATCGAAACGGCTGATGTGACGGTGGTTGAAAATGTGAACGTTTCTACGTTTCCTCCAGATAAATCTTCACCATTGTAAGGCTGCTGGTATTGTCTTAAAAGTCCTCTTGATTAAATGGGGCATAGATTCTTACTCAAGAACCATATGTACATAAGAATAAGATCTGTGAATTAAGAACTCTGGGTTTCAAATAGCGGAGCGATTACCTAACCACTGTAGTGTTTTTCAGGCTGAAGTATTAGAAATAAAAGAGGTGGCGAATTGGCTAAGATGTAATGTTCCAATAAATGTTGGCTTTAATATATATTCAGACCGTCAACCTGTAATAAAAATCCTTGGACTCTGTATTCCTTAACTCGAAAACGGTCATCGACTGCCGCAAATCTCTCAACGAAATGGCTGAGCAGTACAATATTCACCTAATATGGGTGGGGATGAGTTTGCAAGGCTAGGAACTACCTTACATATTCCAAGGGAACTAGAATCTGTTGGTATGCCTCTGGCTACCTGTAAGGTCTTACTGCGGGAAAAGGCTGTTATGATGTTAAATGTTTGATGGGAAAATTGCAACACCCAGAAAAAAGTGACCCCTTCTTTAAGTTAAAATGAACTCATTGTGAAGAAAGTTGAACTTCGTATAGCGCCAAAGACATTTTTATTTGTTTGAACGATGTGATTTTCGTAGAAATTAGGAATAATGCATTCCATATATTAGTTAACATTTTCCTATATTTATATACCACTATACTACAAAATGAAAAAATTTAACTAATTTGAATTCATATATGGAATGATTTTATTGAAATTTTTTCATTCATTTCGACAAATCTTACACATTTGTGGTAAAACTTTTACTTCATAATTAGAACTGCTTACCTTCGTTTTTAAATACAATTTTATTTATTTCTATAAGAAATTTTATCTTCAATAAAAGACATGTTTTATTAATATATTGAATATATTTATTAAGAATCAACAGCATCGACTGTCCTTGAAATATTAGTTTATTATTCCACTATTTCCAATTTCCATGTGATATTATCAACTTAAAACGCACGTTTTCTTCTTCTTGTACTTTTCACTTTTAATAAGTTGCTGCCTCATGATTTTGTCCTCCTTTTACAATTTCAATACCTAAAAATATAAAAAATCATAAACCATTTTTGTTACAAAATGTTAGCGTCACTGAATATTACCTGATAATTGAAGATTCCAAAATGACAAATGAAAGGGTTGTTATTTTGTTGGTATTTTCTTTCTTTATACAGCATCACGAACATTCATAGATTTATTTTCAAAAAACGAACATTTTTCTCACTAATTTAAATTAACAAATATTTTATATATTTTATTTGTTATTTATTATATTATTTTACCATATTATTTTTTAACAATCTCTCCGTATACCACAACAACGCGATTTCAACTAAAAAAACATTCCACGCGCAAACATATCGATTACACCCACGCGCAAACACATCGATTACGATGACAGGTATCGATTACAGGTAGATAATAGAAATATAGGAAAATTTCCTATATTCTAACTAGTGTATTTTCTTAAGTTTTGAAAGGATTCCATACTTCTTAGTACGTATGAACTAAAATATTTTTCTATGCCAAGTGTTGTGCGTATGTATGAAAAACTTTCTATTATAAAGGAAGTCGCAATTATCATTTTATAAGAAATTTTACTAATTTTGAGGAAACTTAGTTTTAGTTTGTATTTTGTTTATTTTTACGAATGCTTTGTTATCGGTGAATAAAATTTTCTTGTTCAGTAGTAAATTCTTATACCCTGCGAAGAAAACAGTATGAGTAAAATTCCATGCCTTATTCTAGTTAATGAACTATTCCTAACTGCTTACAGTTTAGGATTTTTTTACTGAAACGAGTAAATTTTATTATTTTTCACAAAAATTTACCTTAATGGAAATAAAATGGATAAACTATATTGATGAAAAATTCTTCCTTTAGTTTCGAAGGCACTTTTTTCTGGGTGTAGAAAATTTTATCAACATTTTATTTCTATAAAAATTTTGTGAAAATTTTGTTTCAATAGAAAATTTTGTCGACATTTTATTTCTATGGAAAATTTTGTCAAAATGTTATTTCTATAGAAAAAGGAAAAATGTTTTATTTCCTTTAAATACGAATGCCCTTATTTTTTATACGAAAAAGTGAATTGCATTTTTAACGATTACTTACTATAATGCCCAAAAATATCATCCCAAATGTTTCTCCTAAAAACTAGAGCAATATTTTGTTTTGCTGTTAATACCTTTTTACATAGAAATGCAGAAGGTTTTGTCCACTTTATGTTATTTTTATACCCTCCACCATAGGATGGGGGTATATTAACTTTGTCATTCCGTTTGTAACACATCGAAATATTGCTCTAAGACCCCATAAAGTATATATATTCTGGGTCGTGGTGAAATTCTGAGTCGATCTAAGCATGTCCTCCGTCCGTCCGTCTGTCCGTCTGTCCGGCTGTCCGTCCGTCTGTGGAAATCACGCTAACTTCCGAACGAAACAAGCTATCGACTTGAAACTTGGCAAAAGTAGTTGTTATTGATGTAGGTCGGATGGTATTGAAAATCGGCCATATCGGACCACGTTTACGTATAGCCCCCATATAAACCGATCCCCACATTTGGCTTGGGGAGCCTCCCGGAGCAGCAAAATTCATCCGATCCGGTTGAAATTTGGTACCTGATGTTAGTATACGGCCTCTAACAACCATGCAAAAATTGGTCCATATCGGTCCATAATTATATATAGCTCCCATATAAACCGATCCCCAGATTTGACCTCCGGAGCCTCTTGGAGGAGCAAAATTCATCCGATCCGGTTGAAATTTAGTACGTGGTCTTAGTATACGGTCTCTAACATCCATGCAAAAATTGGTCCATGTCGGTCCATAATTATATATAGCCCCCATATAAACCGATCCCCAGATTTGACCTCCGGAGCCTCTTGGAGGGGAAAAATTCATCCGATCCGGTTGAAATGCGGTACCTGATGTTAGTATACGGTCTCTAACAACCATGCAAAAATTGGTCCATATCGGTCCATAATTATATATAGCCCCCATATAAACCGATCCCCAGATTTGACCTCCGGAGCCTCTTGGAGGGGCAAAATTCATCCGATCCTGTTGAAATTTGGTACCTGATGTTAGTATACGGCATCTAACAACCATGCAAAAATTGGTCCATATCGGTTCATAATTATATATAGCTCCCATATAAACCGATCCCCAGATTTGAAGTCCGGAGCCTCTTGGAGGAGCAAAATTCATCCGATCCAATTGAAATTTAGTACGTGGTGTTAGTATATAGTCTCTAATAACCATGCAAAAATTGGTCCATATCGGTTCATAATTATATATAGCTCCCATATAAACCGATCCCCAGATTTGACCTCAGGAGCCTTTTGGAGGAGCGAAATTCATCCGATCCAGTTGAAATTTGGTACATGGTGTTAGTATATGGTATCTAACAACCATGCAAAAATTGGTCCATATCGGTCCATAATTATATATAGCAAAAGTCATCCGATGCGGTTGAAATTTGGTACATTTTGTCAATATATGGCCTCTAACAGCCATGTAAAAATTGGCCAATATCGGTCTTTAGTTATATATAGCCGATGACTTATTACACAAAAATTGGTCCATATCGCCAAAAATAATCTACCAAAACTTTATTTCCATAGAAAATTTTGTCAAATTTTATTACTATAGAAAGTTGTGTCAAAATTTCATTTCTATAGAAAGTTTTGTCAAACGTTTATTTCTATAGAAATGTTTGTCAAAATTTTATTTCCATAGAAAGTTTTGTCAAAATTTTATTTTTATAGAAAATTTTGTAAAAAATTTATTTCTGTAGAAAATTTTGTCAACATTTTATTTCTATACAAAATTTTGTCAACATTTTACTTCCATAGAAAATTTTGTCAACATTTTATTTCTATAGAAAATTTTGTCAAGTTTTTATTTCTATAGAAAATTTTGTCAAAATTTTATTTCTATAGAAAATGTTGTCAAGTTTTCATTTCTATAGAAAATTTTGTCAAACTATATTATATACATATTTAATCGGCCTTTTTTTTTTTAATATATACCCCGTATGGGCTAACTTACAATTTAGAAGACAGTGTTAAAAAGTTTTACGATACCTTGCCATCGGCAAGTGTTATCGCAACCCAAGTAATTCGATTGTGGATGACAGCCTTTAGTAGAAGTTCCTACGCAATCCATGGTGGAGGGTACATAAGATTCGGCCTGGCCGAACTTACGGCCGTATATACTTGTTTTTTTTTACTTCATACACAAGCGCCTTTCCATCAACTTACAACTAAACAAACGTACAATACATATAAAAGTTGTTGTTATTGTTACTACGTGAGGGCAAAAAAAGATTCGAAATCCTCGATTCCTTCACTTTCTTTTCGAAAACATTTTGACTCGTTGTGTTTGATCCAGAAGACTGAAGTTGTTTGATTGACCGTTTCATACAACACAAACGAGAACAAGTTATGGTTGTATTCGAACTTACAAACATCGGTCCAAACGGGAACAACTACAAATCTCTACCTTACTTGTTGGGCTTCGAGATGTTCTCGAACACAAAAATATATGACCGATGCAATGCTCTACTAGATATCAAGACAAAACACATCACTCCTGATATCTGCAATAACGAGTCGTTGCCTGATAGGCGATTTTGTAAAAACTATTGGCGCGAAGTATAATGACTACTGTATGAGCTGTCATGATGCGGAGGAAAAGAAACCAATTAAACGCCTCTTGTGTCAGTGTCCTGCATTTTGTGTAAGGCGTAAGCGAATTTTAGGGGCATAGAGCTTTAGATTACTGGCGCACCTGGAAGACGTTAACTTACGCAATCTGCTAATGTTTTTGGAACAATCTGGTTGGTTCAAGAGAAGAAAATAATCGAGAAGGCTCAGCGGTTAAAACTAGAAGTGTCCATATGTTATTGGTATTGTTAGTTAATGTGGTATAACAATGGACTTAATAGTCAAAGGCTATGGTCACACTAGGCAAATATTTGACCAAACTGAGTGTCACACATTTTTCCAAAACCATTTTCCAAATATCTGGATACGGGTTTTGAAAAACAATATTTCCATGATTATATATCCAATTTGAGCTAAAAATGCCCGCTGGTTTGGCTATGGCGACGGATTCTTTTTTGATTTCTGTCACATATTTGTCCAGTGTGACCATAGCATAAGTGAGCCTGAAACTAAATCGGACTGCCACTTTAAACTAACCTAAACTTGATGCCCTATATTTTTTGTGGAAAGAACCACTTTATTGCACTGGATGGAATTTTTGACATTGAGCTATATTTCAACAAATTTGGAATAAAAGGATTGAGCACTTTTTCTAAATTTTCTACAGCATTACGATAACTATTAGCATTGACTTTGCGATTCCTGCCAAATATTTGTTCCGATTTACATGAAATTTTGCACAGAATGTAGAAATAACATTCTAGATACGCATGCCGAAGGCTACTATGTATATCTTTCGCCCGACTGAGATTCATATGAAAGGTTTACCCCGATTTACGTGAAACAACAACACGTGGAAGTGACATTCTAGATGGTTGGAATAACTTCTGATTCACATACAGCTCCACTATATATCCTTCGCCCGATTTAGATTTATATGACCATAGGGGCCAAAGTTACACTCTGATTTACCTGATTTTTTGCACAGAGATTAAGCACTTTTAGAAATGCCGAAATTGGTGGAAATCCATTTAGAGATAGATATAAAAGGATAAAGGACATGATTTATACACATGTTGATTAACCTATGTTTAGAAGGAAAAGTTTATTAAAACGAATGTAATAATGTTATTCAATTTAACATACTTTTAATACAAAATTCTGAAGTATATAAATTCATTCTAGAAGAACAAAATTAGTCACTAGACGGGTTGCTTCGAATGTCAGCCACGCATTCCAAGGCACATTGTACTAATAATGGGTGTATTTCAAAGTAGCCAGGTCCAAATATATTTGGATTTCCAAAAATATATGGATTTAAACTGCTTGAGCCAGCATATGTTTGAAGTAATAATAACTTTATGGCGCTAACTGCTCGCAGAGGTAGCATTATGCGCACGTTGTTGTAGAGTTATCCTCATACATTCACAATGGCCATCTGTGTGTAAAGCTCTTGGTGATGACTTGACAAACTGTCCTTGTTTATGTCCAGATGTTCTGATTGAAGTCCTTAATAAGGAGACTCTCGGTATATCTGATTATAAGGAGATATACTAAAGTATATCGCGCTAATTTGAACCAATCAGATCTGTCATAAGACATTTCAAGGATTGACTCCAAACTTTTGACATTTGATACAAAATTGGGGTTGACAATCATTTTTAAATTTTCAAACACAACCACACTGTTAGAAAAATATGTTTTTCATATGTTCCGATATAAACAAAATGTGTTTCGGGCACGATTTTAAACCACAATATATTTAAGTGCGAACATGTAATGTTCCTAAACTAACACTAAATGTTTGGGACATCTATGTTAATATGTTAGAATATATTATGTTTGGGGCATCAATGTTTCATAAAAATCATATGTGTGAATACAAACATATATAAATTTACAAATTTCGACTAAACATACATATGTTGTGATATTTTATTCAAAGCGACAGAGAGAGTATAGAGAGAAATAGAGATGGAAACCTGGAGAGTTGACGAAAGATATCAATATAACACAACAAAAGAGTCAAAAGAGAACAATTTCTGTGAAACCGGTTGTATGTTGTTTCGGAAAACTGTTTTATGATAAGGCCAAAAGTTTGATATGTTTAAGTCTAAATATTATTTAATTTGAATAAAGAGAATATACATTCTGAACCAAGAGAATAGACATTTGAAAAACAAACAGCTTATGTTTTCGCCTTGAGAGCAGCATTTTATGTATGTGTGGACATGTGTTTTGTTTATCATTTTGGCATTATGGGCACAATTTTTTTCTTGGTTCGTTAAAAGAAATCAGGGGTCTTCATAAAAATAACGAAAGGGCACTATACTCTTTTTAGAGTTGGGACAGTAAAATGAAATAAGGAGGAAATAGTGAAAAATTACACAGTAAAATGTAAAAAAACAAACTTTAGTTCCTCTTTATTAAAAAGTAGTCCACGAGGAGTTGACGGACACCATCAAATATAAAAGCGGGCATTAAGTTCGAGTTTTACAGCTAAAACAATTTAAAAAGATTATTTTCTTTAAAATGAATTATTAAAGAAAAATAAAAGGAATTTTAGAGCGATGGTGTTAAATGCTAGTAAAAAACTGTTCACTCCTAAATAAATTTATGTTTATATTATAAAATTGTGTATGTATGTTTATACTCGACTCCACGTTCTTCTTTTGTTAGTTTTTGAATTCCTTCCAAATTTTAAAGTTTTGTACAAAAACAGTTTTTTATTACAAGATTGTTATTTTGCAATAAAAAATAATATTTTATCCAAAAATCAGTCAATTTCGTTTATATCAAGCACTGTTACTGACTATAAATCTTTAATAACACACATTTCGAAGTTTCATTAAAAAAAATAATATAGTATAAATATAAATGTGTAAATTAAAACAAAAAAAAAAAGCAAAAAAATGTTCGGTCGGAGCAGGGATTGAACCCACGACCCTTTGCATGCAAGGCAGACATGCTAACCACTGCTCCACGTGGCAAACAAATGTATGTTTCTGTTAAATAATGTTATGTTTGCATGGGCTCGTGGGCGCTGCAAACTATGCTATATAAATGTAACTTAAAACGATAATTATCTACTGGTGACTATAACAGCTACGTAGCCCAGTGGATAGTGTGTTGGCTTACAAACTGTATGGTCCTCGGTTCGATTCTCCGTGCAGGCGAAAGGTAAAATTTAAAAAATTTATAAAAGTGAATAATTTCTTCAACATTATTTGTATTACAGAGAAAGGTTCCAATAACTAAAAAATTTCGTGGAAGTGAAAATTACGAGTATGTTAGGGAATGAGCACAATCGTGTTTGGGAAAAATTCTTCCAAGCATATAATATTTTTGGCTCAAAATGCTTCCAAACATATAATATGTTCACATAAAACAAACATATTAATGTTTCGGTAGTATGCAATAATATATGTGCTTCCTGCAAAATATGTTTGGAACATATGTTAAAGAAGCGATTTTTTTTGAGGGTGCAATGAATTAAGTTTTAGCTTATAGGACATTGCAAGGTTTGATACTAAACTTGAAATGTTTGTCCTCAAAATACAATAGAGATTACCCATATCTGCGACAGTTAATTAACTTCAGAAACAATCTATGTCTTATGGCGTCTTATTTTACTTATTTTATCCTGTATCCAGAATTAAATAAAAACTTTACTAAAATATTTTGCTTATTGCAACATGATAGAAATAAAAATAATATATTTTTTTTCAAATTGGGGAAAATTTATTAAAAATAGCACAATTTGTGCCTTTTGTTTCGTTTTTTTTTTTATATTTGAAATGAAACCAAATCGAGTTAACAAATTTTAAAATGTCATTCTCTAGACGAAATTCACGACACAGAAAATTTTTAACACATTTCGTAAAATTTTTAACACTATGCACACCCAGAGAAATGATTGGTTGGAATTCGAGTACGACAACAAATAGATAGTGGAGACCTACAATTTTTAGTTGTTTGGAATAAAAGTTAGTTACTTCCATTGTTTAATGGTTTCTATAACCAATATAATAGCTGTGTGACTAAAAATTCGTACACCCGACCAAATATTGGTCGTTATTTATATATTGAAGTAAGCAACCATTTCAATATATTCCATATTGTTGTGATAACTAATTTGTTTTGCCAATGTGTCACCAAACCCAACAGAACGTCTGTCTGGCCAATAAGTTGGTTGTGTTAACAGATTTGATAGTTATAAAGGGAACTTGTTGCTATGGACTACATATATGAAACAAATAATCTTTTGTTTCATTAATTAGCAAGTTAGGTTAGGTTAGGTTAGGTTAAAGTGGCAGCCCGATTAAGATTCAGGCTCACTTAGACTATTCAGTCCATTGTGATACCACATTAACTAAAAGTACCTATTACATATGGGCACTTCTAGTTTTAACCGCTGAACCTTCTTGATTATTTTTCTTTGTTGAACCAACCAGATTGTTCCAAAAATATTAGCAGACTGCTTAAGTTAACGTTTTCCAGATCCGCCAGTAATCTGAAGCTATATGCTCCTAAAAGTTGCTTGCGCTTTACACAAAATGCAGGACACTCACACAAGAGGTGTTTAATTGATTCTTTTTCCTCCGCATCATGACAGCTCATACAATAGTCATTATACTTCGCGCCAATAGTTTTTGCAAAATCTCCTATCAGGCAGCGACCCGTTATAGCAGATATCAGGAGTGATACCTGACGTCTCGAGAACATTAGCATATCTAGTGTGCGGTTTAAGTTGAAATGGGGCCATATTTGCTTGGTGTCGTTACAACCCTTGCAATTCTCCCATCGAACATTTGCCATCATAACAGCCTTCTCACGCAGCATGAGCTTGCAGGTAGCTAGGGCATACCAACAAATTCTAGTTCCCCTGGAATATGTAAGGTAGTCCCTAGCCTTGCCAACTCATCCGCTTCGCAGTTCCCCGGAATGTTCCTATGGCCAGGCACCCATATTAGGTGAATATTGTACTGCTCAGCCATCTCATTGAGAGATTTGCGGCAATCAATGGCCGTTGATTAGCAAGTTAGATTTTTTTCAAGGTAAGTAAGATAAACATCAAATTGCAACTCACTCTTCACCATTTATCTTAATTTCCATAAAATATGTAGAGATATCTTAGCAAATGTGACCACTACCGAAGTTGGGAAAGGTAAATATATGGTTTGTCTGCCTCATCATCGGTCTCAAAATCTCAACATTCCCCTGCTGCCGATATATAAGAAAAATTTATGAGCCTGATTGAATCCCAAGTCACACTGAAAATTAATCACGTAATTGTGAGTGGTCGAACTAACAAAGTTAATGCATGGTCGTGAGTACTGGCGGAAGTTGGGAAAAATCCATGTATTTCATTTGCTATGGGACGCTTCCAATGATGATAATATGGTACTACAACAACAACTGGAAATATCTGATTCTGCTTTTGAAGATTTTGCAAATCTCCACCTTAGCTATTTCATGGGGTTATCTTTTACCCTTCATAAAAGGCTTTTTACAAGATCCTTTTTGGTCAATAACTACAATATACATTAATATATAATAAAATAAAAACTAAAATGAATTCAACGGATTTTTTCTTTAAATTCTCAAGCATTGGTTATTGGGCAAATAGTTAGTTGTTTTGACAAACGAACGCAATTGTATTGGTTGTGATTGCCAATTAGACTGTTAATGTGCCCAAAATGTAGTTCTTCAAACTATTGTATATACTGTTGTGTCAGACAACAATTGGTTGCTTCAACAAATTTTGTCGGTTATATTCTGATAGTAGATGGGACCAAATAATTTGGTTGGCAAAAAAATTGGTTGGCACAACAAATTTGTTTTCTGTGTGCACACTTTAAGTTACTTCCAAAGCAATCTCATTGGAAGAATTCACCCTTATTCCTGAAGTCGCCCTCGTCCACGCTTTTCGTTTGTCGCCACTAATTTGTATTCCGTTCGTCGATATATTCTGCTATCGACGAAAATCGGTATTCCTGGTGTCAATTTTTGTCGCCGTTAAATTTACCAGCGACGAGTTTAGTGATAGATTTTTGAAGAAGTGTTTTAGATTTTAATAATCGATCAATTTAAAAATAAATTTAAAAAATTGGAAATTGATAAGATTGATAATCTTCAAAAACTACAAAAAATGAAAAAAAGGATCTGCCATTAGATGAGCTAGACCGACTTCAACGATTTATAAGCGGTTGGAACAAATGGTTTGTAGTTCCATGCCTTAGGCCTTTAGAGACAAATTTTAACAAATGGTAGAAAAGCTGTAACTACTATTTAAAAAATCTATATTGTTCAAGTATTTACTCCAGCTTCCACTCTTTGAGAAACTCATGTTGTATATCAAGGAGTCCTGAGCTGATTACGATCACAAATCTATTGACATTAGGGTTTCCATATGGATAATTTTCAAAAGAGAACTTTCGCTTTAAAAAAAGAGAACATTTTAACTAAAAAAGAGTTTACAATAAAAAAAATTCTTTATTAAATAATTAATAATTTTATTGATGTTAAAATTAAAATAATACTAGTTACTAATGATAGAAACAACGAAATAAATATATAATAAAACAATAAAAAACAAAAAGAATCACATTTTCTTAAAAAATAAACAAAATAAATTGACGGCGACAACGTGTTGGCGTATTTACGTCGTACGTTCAATTACATCTATTTCTAATTTTTACGCCGTACGTCGAAACGTCGCAATTGTGCTCCGCCCTTTAATTTGTCAACAGATTTAACCCAGTAAACAATTAGTGGCGAACAATTATGTCGAATTCCTACTAAATAAATAAAATTCCATCAATCTAGGATTTTTTGAAATAGAGAACATCAAGAGCACTGTTGGACATAAAAATACGGCACCAAAAAAAGAGAGTGAACAAAAAGATACGAACACAAAAAGAGAACATGTTCTCTTTAAAAGAGATGTAATGGACAGCCTAATTGATATAAAAATGCGCTATTTATACTAAATTGACAAAGATCTGTATATAAGTATGCTATGGTCATCAGATTCACATCATAGAAAAGAAAACTGCACAATCAATTCCATTTACTTTTAATAGAAACCCTTCAAGGCCAATGTATTTTATTTAGCACCAAACATAGATAATGTAGATCATTTCCCGAATAAAATTCATCATTTGTTTTGATTTTCCAAGTCAAAATTGGATTAAAAACAAACAGCATTTGAAACGCAAATAATTAAAATTCAGTTCTGCACAGCAGCTGATTTTTTTCTTTCACGATGATCCTTGTGCCATTGATCCGTCATCGCCATTTTCATAGTTTTGGAAGCTTTTACTGTCCTTGAATATATACAGTATGTCAAGAAAGTCTTTTGACATTGCCAAATATTTCAAATTCCAGAAATTATTGAAATATTAAATATTTTATTTTTTTGCAGCAATGCTGTGTACGTATGTATACTTTGCAAAATACATAATAAAATATTTTTTTAAATTTCATTATATTTAATTTTGAAACAAAACATAATTTTTAACCTATTGTCAAAACACTTTCTTGACATACTGTATTCACATTTTTTCCCGCGTCAAATTAAATAGATGAAATTAAAATTCATTTTTTGCATATCAGCTGATTGTTTTGTAGTGATATCGGCCTTTTATTAGCGAGTATTGTAATTGGTACAAAAAGTAATCGTCGTCGTCGCCACTCTACAGAAATACCAAATGAATGACTGGACGACTTAAAAGCGACGGCGAGGGCGACGTTAGGGTAATTATTTGGCCCGAAATCACAAAGCCAATACCAATAGTCATCATAATGCTGTAGAAAATTTAGATGCAGAGCGGTCAGCAAAGGTGTTCAATCCGTTTATTCCAAATTTGTTTAAATACTGCTCAATGTCAAATATTCCATCCAGTTCAGTAAAGTGCGTTCTTTCCATAAACAATTTAGGGCATTCGAGGAAAGGTTCGTTTGGCAGCCCAATTTAGTTTCAGGCTCACTTAGACTATTCAATCAATTGTGATACCACATTAACTAAAAGTACCTATTACATATGGGCATTTCTAGTTTAGGGCATTCAAAGATTACATGGGATGGTGTCTGCACACCACCACATGAATCACACTCAGGAGAATCAATTACGCGGACCTTATGTGGTGTAAAATTGCAGACTGCAGTGAGTTTACTGCCGCATTACTAAACCAAGGCCTTTTCGACACAGTCGGAAATTAAAGTCACTTTCGATATAGTAAATAGTATTGTCTTTTATTATTTTAATGTATATTATTCAGTAAAAAAGTGTCACGTTGCCATAACGAAGCGGCGATTTATGATTTTGTGGCGATTAGGCGATTTCAGCGGCTAAACTCGAACTTAATACCCACCTTTATTTGAAAAATTTGTACATTATTCTCCGTCCAGACTATAAGTTTTCGAAACGGAATATCTGTTAAGAATCTCAGAGTAAGGCCGAACGATAAGAATTGTTGGACGTAAGTAAAATTTCGATAAATGTTTTATCGATCCCATAACAAAGCAGCAATATCGATTATGCCAAACATACACATTTCATCCAGATAAAATGTATGACGCATAGAAAAGAGTTCGCCTACTACCATAGGTTAGGTTAGGTTAAAGTGGCAGCCCGATTTAGTTTACCATATTAACTACAAGTACCTATTACATATGGGCACATATAGTTTTAACCGCTGAACCTTCTCGCTTATTTTCTTCTGTTGAACCAACCAGATTGTTCCAAAAACATTGGCAGACTACTGAAGTTAACTTTTTCCAGGTCCGCCAGTAATCTAATGCTATATGCCTAATATGGGTGGGGATGATTTTGCAAGGCTAGGAACTACCTTACATATTCCAAGGGAGCTAGAATCTGTTGGTATGTCTCTGGCTACCTGCAAGCTCTTACTGCGTGAGAAGGCTGTTATGATGTTAAATGTTCGATGGGAGAATTGAAAGGGTTGTAACGACACCAAGCAAATATGGCCCCATTTAAACTTAAATCGCACACTAGATATCTAGTGTGCACCACGGGAGCCACCGTGGTGCAATGGTAAGCATGCCCGCCTTGCGTTCGATTCCTGCTTCGACCGAACACCAAAAAAGCTTTTCAGCGGTATATTATCCCACCTCAGTAATGCTGGTGACATTTCAGAGGGTTTCAAAGCTTCTCTAAGTGGTTTCACTGCAATGAGGAACGCCATTCGGACTCGGCTATAAAAAGGAGGTCCCTTGTCATTGAGCTTAACATGGAATCGGGCAGCACTCAGTGATAAGAGAGAAGTTCACCAATGTGGTATCACAATGGACTGAATAGTCTAAGTGAGCCTGATACATCGGGCTGCCACCTAACCTAACCTATGCTAGATATCAAGACGTCAGATATCACTCATGATATCTGCAATAACGAGACGTTGCCTGATAGGCGATTTTGTAAAAACTATTGCCGCGAAGTATACTCACTACTGTATGACCTGCCATGATGCGGAGGAAAAGAAATCAATTAAACGCCTCTTGTGTGTGTCCTGCATTTTGTGTAAGGCATAAGCGAATTTTAGGGGTATAGAGCTTTAGATTACTGGCGGACCTAGAAGACGTTAACTTAAGCAATCTGCTAATGTTTTTGGATCACTCTGGTTGGTTCAAGAGAAGAAAATAATCGAGAGGCTCAGCGGTTAAAAATGGAAGTGTCCATATATGATTTCTGTCACATATTTGTCAAGTGTGACCATAGCATAAGTGAGCCTGAAACAAAATCAGACTGCCACTTTAAACTAACCTAACCTTGAATGTTCTAGATTTTTTATGGAAAGAACACACTTTACTGCAATGGATGGAATATTTGACATTGAGCTATATTTCAACAAATTTGGAATAAAAAGATTGAGCATCTGTGCTGACTTCTGGGAGAAGACCGGTCTCTGCATCCAAATTTTCTACAGCATTACGATAACTATTGGTGTTGGCTTTGCGATTCCTGCCAAATATTTGTTCCGATTTACGTGAAATTTTGTACAGAATGTAGAAATGACATTCTAGATACGCATGCCGAAGGCTACTATGTATATCTTTCGCCCGACTTAGATTATATGAAGGGTTTACCCCGATTTACGTAAAACAACAGGAAGTGGAAGTGACATTCTAGGTGGTTGGAATCACTTCTGATTCACATACAGTTCCACAATATATCTTTCGCCCGATTTAGATTTATATGACCACAGGGGCCAAAGTTTCATTCTGATTTACCTGAGAGAGTAAGCACTTTTAGAAATGCCGAATTTTGTGGAAATCCATTTAGAGTTAGATATTCAAAAGGATAAAGAACATGATTTATACACATGTTGATTAACCTATGTTTAGAAGGACAAGTTTTTTAAAACGAACGTAATAATGTTATTCAATTTAACATACTATTAATTCAAAATTCTAAAGTATATAAAATACACAGAAAATTTTTATTTAAAATTCATTCTAGAAGAACAAAATTAGTCACTAGACGAGTTGCATCGAATGTAATAATGAGTGTATTTCAAAGTAGCCAAGTCTAAATGTATTTGGATTTCCAAAAACATATGGACTTAAACTGCTTGAGCCAGCATATCTTTGAAGTAATAATAACTTTATGGCGCTAACTGCTCGCAGAGGTAGCATTATGCGCACGTTGTTGTAGAGTTATCCTCATACATTCACAATGGTCATCTGTATGTAAAGCTCTCCGTGATGACTTGACAAACTGTCCTTATTTAGTATGTATATCGCGCCAATTTGAACAAATCAGATCTGTCATAAGACATTTCAAGGTTTGACTCCAAACTTGAAATGTTTGTCCTCAAAAAACGATAGAGGTTAGTTACCCATACCAGCGACGAGTTTAGTGATTACTTTTTGAAGAAGTGTTTTAGATTTTATTAATCGAACAATTGAAAAATTAACTAAATTGATGCGCAGTTTCTTGTGCCTCTAGATTTCGGCAAGATTTTACAGGAATAAGTTTGTTTTCATTTATAATTTTGATTGTTTAAGGAAAAACATGTAGGACACTAACACAAGACGTGTTTAATTGATACCTTTTTCTCCGCATCATGACAGCTCATAGAGTTGTCAGTTGTATAACTTCTCGCCAATAGTTTTTACAAAATCGCCTATTAGGAAGTGACCCGTTATAGGAGATATCAGGAGTGATTTTTTGATTTTGACTTATTGATTGATTTCATAAGCTGGTACAACAAGATATCAGGAGTGATGCATCTCACATATTGCAAACTACCAGGTTAGTACGCAAAATAAATTATATTAGCGACTCTCCCCTTGCAATTCAATTCAATTCATTTTATTCATCCAAAATTTCATAGGTTTACATATAGTGTTGACGACAATTTTGAGATTTTATCTATAAGATATTGCAACAAATAAATACTATATTTAAATTTATGCTAACTTATTTAATATATTATATATTTATTGTGTTAAGTTAGATTTTGTAGGCAAAAGTGGGGAAAAAACCTTAATTTAATTTACAGAGAAGGGTTCAAGAATTAGCGTGAGAGTAAAGGTGAATATAGATAAATTATTTTGAAAATATAATTTATTATATATCATTTACTCAAAGCTTGGTGATGTCATAGTTTGGAGTAGGAATTACTATAATTCTAAACAATCTCTCATTATTTCGTAAGGAAAGTCTATTATTTTGTTGAAGAAATTGGTACTTTGTCTATCTATGTATTCTTTAAAATGTTCATATCCTGTTTCATTATGTAGATGAAAAGTTGAATATCTCCATGGTTTGTTGTTTATCACTTTCATGCATTTGTTTGAATGATTTGCAACTTTTTCGTGTGGCTTTTGGCGGCGTTATGCCATACAGGAGCAGCGTAGGACATAATCGGCCTTATTACACATTTGTATAATAAATTTTTATTTCTGTTAATTAATTTTGAACGTTTGTTGAGTAAAGGCCACAGAGAACGGAAGGTCTTAATGGCTTTTGCACAGGTAGATTCAATATGTCTCCGAAATAGGAGTTTCTCGTCCAATATGACCCCAAGGTACTTGATTTCTTTGCCAATTCTGATTTCGTTTTGATTAAAGGTAAGAGGCCGCTTCGGGAGTCGTTTGGGTGACTTGTTGAATGGAAAAATAATGGACTGGGTTTTCCCATGATTAATTTTGATTTTCCATTTTTGAAAATAATTGTTACATATTGTCAAACTTTTTTCCATTTTTTTCAAAAGTGCACTGGTAAGTTTGCTTTTACTTATTAGTCTCTCCCCTTGCATTAGTATCACTACTTCCCCAAATTCTATGATGTGCATTTGCTTTTTTTTGTCTTTGTTTTCGATAACTCCTCAACTAAGGTCTTATGCGCTTTACAGACTATCAGTTATTCCGGACGACAGTGCTCGTGTCGAACATATCCCATATATTGTGCACATTATGTTATAAGTTAAGTCCGAAGGCATAATCGATACTGCTGCATGTTTATGGGATCGATAACACATTTACCGATTATTTAGTCATCGCCGACAAGTCGTATCGATCCGACACACTGTAAGATTCTTTACAAACACCGACATTCCGTCCGGAATAACTGATAGTCTTTAAAGCGCATTAACGGCATCCCAGCAAAAAAAGAGCTTCCAAAAAAGTAGTTTGGATCCCCAATCTGTGATCCGGAAGTAGTGCAAACTTGGATCATCTCTAATGAATTTTGCATGGGCTTGTCATAGGACGGAAGTACTCCTTTTTTGGATCCTTTGCATTGCTTTAGATGTTGTGCCCTGGAAGTTAATTTGAATGAAGAAATTTAAAAAGCGAAAGAATTTTTTTTTTCAACCAATTTCACTTTTTTTTCATCAATATGTTTTATTACACAATTATTTTCCTATTATCTAATTTTTACAATCTGAAAAACTTTTTCGCTCCGACCAGCGGTTGAACCTGGGTTTGCTGGCACCATAACAGAACGCCTTAGCACACTCAGCCACAAACGCCATTGAACATAAAGCGTCGAAAGGTCAATTCAAATGTTTGTGATATGATAGTAATACGACACCCAGGAATAACATTCTAATTGCTTCTCGAGATGTTCTTTATTAGTATCAACGAAAAAATAAGAAACGCAGGTTCAAATTTCACCAGCGGCAATTCTTTTTATCAAATATTTTTCTAAAAAATTATTTTTTTTATGTCATGCATCGTTTTTATTTTTTATCATATAAATATATTTTTTCCATTAAAAATCAACAAAAAAATAAAAATTCTCGTAATTTGCAAAACTTTCTCAAAAGAACGTCATGGAGGCGAAAAAGACAAACGGCACAGGTTCAAATCCCAGCGGGGATGAAATTTATTTTTTGTATTATTTTTTACTTTTTTTTTTTGTTAATTTCTATTTTTTTTAGTTTTTTAATAGTTTTCTTTTTTTTTTGTAAAATTTAATGATACAAAATTTGCACTTAAAATAGCTTGATTGCGTTCTTTCTAATACTTGTCCACAAGGACTGCATCGGAAGTAGAAAAAATGATTGGGGGATCCCAAAATGCGCTTTAGAAGAAATGTTTAAGGACTGGTCCAAAAGGACAGCATCGGAAGTTGAAAAAACTCGATGGGGGATTCTGGGATGGGCTTTAAAAGAAATGTTTGTGCAACAACTTCCAATTTTTTTTGCTTGGATATGAAGGTATCTCCCTGTCATGTCCCATGTAGACTGCAGATACTCAATATTTGTATTTGGCTATCTCTACATTGGATACGACTACATCTGCATTGCTCAGTGAAGGAAGCAGAAATAAGTTTATGCCGTTTTTGGCAATTCTACATACTCGATTTATATCTTTACCGGTATTATGCGATTGATTGAAACCTTGAATTTTTAATTCACAGATCTTGTTCTTATATACATACATCAAAAACCTTTGTTGTTAGCACCTAATTTTTTTTATATTTATTTTCATAATTTATTATGATTGTAAATCTTGTAATAAATAAATAATTATACAAAAAAAGAAAATAAAACTATAAAATAAATACTTCTATGAGGTAAAGTTAAAATATATTTTACGAATTCATACAAATTGAAAAAGCAAAGCTCTTTAAAATTATTTTTAAGCGTTTATAAAAAATCGGTCTTTTTAATTATATCTTTAAAAAAATTTACGAAATAAAAAAATTTATATCATTATTGGTTTTTAAGTAATGCGGGACTAAGTATTTTGCATTATTCCATTTTTTGGTTATTATGTCAATTCTTGATAAAATTTGATTTTGGGGTAAAATTTTAGAATAAAAGTTTTAACTGTAATAATCCCAGTTTCATGGATGTTTTCTGAAATAATTTGTTATTTGGCTTCGTGGCCTATGTATGTATATTTTCGTAGTTTCTTTAATATACAAAGAAAATTTTAAAGTAGATATCTGTTAAATGATTAATTGCAATATAACTCTTTTTTTTTAATTGTGTATATTTGTAATAGAATATTTTTTTTAAATATGTTATATCAAAATTGTAGTATAAGAGACTAAAATATATGTTTAGAAAGAGACCAACCCTGTTTGTCATACGAATTTCGGGAATGATATATTCAGTAATATTTCTTAAAAAACTCAATAAAAATCATAATGATCTTATAATTAGTTCGAAAGTTACAAAGGTTTAAATCCATATATTATGTAAAAAGATTATTGCCACAAACAGTATCAATTTTAGTCCGTCTTGTGTTTTCGATTAAATAAAAGAGTTCTCTACTGCAACCTTTACGACTTTTCATAAAAAGTTCTTATGTAACTTTGTAGTCATAAAGTCAATAAATTATGGTATCCCACACCCTCAAAAAATCGCTTCTGTAACATATACTCCCAATCACATTTTGCTTCAAGCATATACATTTTTGGGTATAGCCCAAACATTTATATATTTGATTTCTTCCAATATATAATATGTTTGAAAGCATATTGGTCTAAACAATATAATATGTTTGGGTAGTCTAAGTTCCAAATATTATGTATTTATCCATCCAAATTCAATAATGTTGTCTTCCAAAAAACTATATGTTATTATGTGAACATATAATATGTTTAGAAACATTTTTAACCCAAAAGTATTATATGCTTAGAAGAATTTTCTCCCAAAGAAGATTGCACTCAAAATTTTTTTTCTGCTTAATTGTATATTCCCTCACATTTTACTCACTTCCACGAGTTTTTTTAGTTCTTAGCACCTTTTTCTGTAGTACAAACATTGTAGAAGAAATTATTCAATTTTATAATTTTTTTTATACCCTCCACCATAGGATGGGGGGTATATTAACTTTGTCATTCCGTTTGTAACACATCGAAATATTGCTCTAAGACCCCATAAAGTATATATATTCTGGGTCGTGGTGAAATTCTGAGTCGATCTGAGCATGTCCGTCCGTCCGTCTGTTGAAATCACGCTAACTTCCGAACGAAACAAGCTATCGACTTGAAACTTGCCACAAGTAGTTGTTATTGAAGTAGGTCGGATGGTATTGCAAATGGGCCATATCGGTCCACTTTTACGTATAGCCCCCATATAAACGGACCCCCAAATTTGGCTTGCGAGGCCTCTAAGAGAAGCAAATTTCATCCGATCCGGCTCAAATTTGGTACATGATGTGAGTATATGGTCTCTAACAACCATGCAAAAATTGGTCCACATCGGTCCATAATTATATATAGCCCCCATATAAACCGATCCCCCGATTTGGCTTGTGGAGCCTCTAAGAGAAGCAAATTTCATCCGATCCGGCTGAAATTGGGTACATGGTGTTAGTATATGGTCCCTAACAACCATGCAAAAATTGGTCCACATCGGTCCATAATTATATATAGCCCCCATATAAACCGATCACCAGATTTGACCTCCGGAGACTCTTGGAAGACCAAAATTCATCTGATTCAGTTGAAATTTGGTACGTGGTGTTAATATATGGCCTCAAACTCCCATGCAAAAGTTGGTCGATATCGGTCCATAATTATATATAGGCCCCATATAAACCGATCCCCATATGTGACCTCCGGAGCCCCTTGGAAGAGCAAAATTCTTCCCATTCGGTTGAAATTTGGTACGTGATGTTAGTATATGGTATCCAACAACCATGCAGGAATTGGTTCCTATCAGTCCATAATCATTTATAGCCCCCATATAAACCGATCCCGAGATTTGGTTTTGGAGCCTCTTGAAGAACCAAATTTCATCAGAGTGAGTTGAAATTTGTGGATGACAGTCTTTCGTAGAAGCTTCTACGCAATCCATGGTGGAGGGTACATAAGATTCGGCCTGGCCGAACTTACGGCCGTATATACTTGTTAAATTTTACCTTTTGCCGGACGGGGATTCGAACAGCGAACCACACAGTTTGTAAGCCAGCACACTATCCACTGGGCTACGTAGCTGTTTTTCACTATTTTCCCGATGATGATTTACGGGCAAAACATTTTATTCCCGCTTTATTAATAGCATCTTGAAAACGTCACATTGGTAATATTGTTTAACAACATAACATTGTTAAACATACATTTGTTGGCGACGTGGAGCAGTGGTTGGTACGTCCGCCTTGCATGCCAAGGGTCCTGGGTTCGATCCCTGCTTCGACCGACACCAATTTTTTTTTTAATTTTTTTATATATATTATTTTACATATATTCCAGATACGTTCGGAATATCCCGAAATGTATTCAACATTACATACTACTATATTAAATTTTTACTACGAAACTGTAAAGTGTGTCTTATAAAAGACTTAAATTCAGAAAAGAACAGCGCTTGATATATACGAAATGGACTGAGTTCAAATCATATATTATTTTTTTTATTGCAACAATAAAAATTTTGTAACAAAAAAAGGTTTTTGTATACAAGTTTGAAATTTTCGAAGAAATTCAAAAACTCTTACAAAAGAAGAACGTAAAGTCGAGTATATATATAAATATTTTTCCATCGAATCCTAAAGTTAACGATAACCATTCAAAATCACATTATATTTAAATTATAAACAATAATTTTACAACAAACACATAAATTTATTTAGGTGTGAACAATTGTTTGCTTTCTTTAATACTTTATTTTAAAGAAAATAAACTTATTCAATTGTTGCTTTGGATCATTCCCCACCAAGTTATAATACCGATTCGGGTTTTGCCGCTAAAATGAGAAACAATTTTAGTGGCAAAACTCGAACTCATTGTCCGCTTTTATTTTCGAAAGTATCCGTCAACTCCTCTTGGACTACTTATTAATAAAGAGGAACTAACCTTTGTGTTTATAGATCTTACTGTTTAATTTTTCACTGTTTCCCAATGTTGTCATTTTACCGCACAGCTCTAAAAAGAGTACACTGAAAAAAATATTGTCGTGAGGCCAAAGGATTCATGTCCTTAAAAAAAGAATACAAATTTTGCTTAGCTTAGAAGACGCATTTCTCTAATATAAAGTTTTTTTCCATGTTCAAAAGTCGATAAACTTTTCAATGAAGTCGTGTTGTCCTTATAATTAAGTGATTTGACTTGATAATGGGTATCATAACATGAAAGAAAAAATTTTTGGACTAAGGTCAACTTGACTTTAATAATTCAGAAAAATTCTTTAAATTAATGAAATTGTCTTGTGCTATGTAGTCGAGATGCAAAATTGCATTTTTGCATCTCGACTACAAAGCAAAAATCGGTAAAAAAAAGAACATCTTTTTTAACACTTTATTTTAAAGACGTTTTTTACTTGAAACACAGCATAATTTCTACTGGAAGTCCTGCTTTTAACGGACTTTTTATAGCATACTAGCGTAACCCGGCCCGCTTCGCTGCGCCTTCCGAAGCGTATTTGTAGGAACATTTTGCGTGAATTTAGTCAACCAATTCGAAAAGATTTGAATTCTTTCAAACAAATCGGACTACTTACTTTTTCGTCAAATCGGACTTCTTGCATATGTAAAACGGTTCGTCTTAAAAAATGTCGGGGAGAGGGTGTACCCTTTCCTCCAAATTTTTTTAATAATGTTCTGTATTCAAGTAGTTGGACAATCTTCTATATTTCTTGTGAATTTTAAGTGGTTTGTCAAGGAAAGGTATCCTTCAACATATCTGAATATTAAGCACTATATTATAATAACATACAAAGAATTACTGTTTCCCATCCAATAAATCGGAAAAAGCAAAAGTAGTAAAAAATGTTACCACATTAACATTTGCTAAAATGTTGGAAAATGATGCATCCTCTATGTTGGCTCCCAATTTCATGTAAATTTAAGTTCTTTACTAAAAAGAAGTCTGGCAGAAGCTTGTGCAAAAATAATAAAATTATGTACCGAGTTCACATTTACGGACAATCCTCTACTTTCAATTTAAGAAAAAAAAAAACGGACAAAAGGGAAACCACCTTCGCTACACTCCCATCTGATATCGGACTATCACGTACCCTATATTAATTTCACAACTACTCAATGGTCCCTATAAATTCTATCGAAGTAAATCGACAAAGTTTATTTCAATTTTTCCCTTCCCCAACCAGATATCGAAAAATCATATACTAATTTAAAAATCATGTATCGAAAAGTGATGTAGCGTATCTTTTGTAAAAGTCCCAGAAAATGTCAAGCAAATTATAAGCCTAAAGGCAAATTATAAGCCGTCCAAATATCACAAAATCAGGTATCAACTATTAATTAATGGTTTCTCTGTATGTAACATACTTAAGAGAAGCGGATGTCTCCCTATGCCCTTTTATTTTTCCCCGACCAAATATTAAAAAATTAAGAACCTGATATAAATTTCATAACCTCACCCATTTTTCCCGTAAAATTTCAGTCGGGGGAGTTTAGTTTTGTTTTCACTGTACTTTAACAAAAAAGTCGGGCAAATGGGTGGTCCTCCTCCCCGACCAAATATCGAAAAATAATGTAGCGGATTTTTGTCTAAATGCCAACCCCAATATTCAATGAAAATTTCAAGCAAATCGCATAATTTTATTCCAAGTTTCAGAAAGTAGGGCAAGGGGGAGGTCCCCCTCCCCGTCCACATATGAAATCATCAGGTACACCATATTAATTCCATAACCTTACCGCATGTTCTCTGTAAATATCAGATAATTTAGAGAATTTTAGTTTTTTCACTGTACTTTAAAAAAAGTCGAACAAAGGGGAGGTCCCCCTCCGCCACCAAATATCGAACTATAAAGTATCGGATCTTTGTCTAGATGCCAACCCCAACCTTCAATGAAAATTTCAAGCAAATCGGTCAATTTTGGTCTAATTTTCAAAAAGTCGCACAAAGGGGAGGTTCCTCTCCGCGACCATATGTCAAAAAATGAGGTACCCTATTTTCAGCACATGAGTGCCCCCCACGATCTCTGAAAGTTTCAAGTAAATCGGTTCAGCCGTTTTCGCGCCAACCCGGAACATACAAATAAACAAACAAATAAATAAACATAATTTGAATTTTATATAAAGGGTGATTCTTTTGAGGTTAGGATTTTCATGCATTAGTATTTGACAGATCACGTGGGATTTCAGACATGGTGTCAAAGAGAAAGATGCTCAGTATGCTTTGACATTTCATCATGAATAGACTTACTAACGAGCAACGCTTGCAAATCATTGAATTTTATTACCAAAATCAGTGGCAGAAAATCCGCTTTTTTATCGACAAATTTTGTTCAGCGATGAGGCTCATTTCTGGTTGAATGGCTACGTAAATAAGCAAAATTGCCGCATTTGGAGTGAAGAGCAACCAGAAGCCGTTCAAGAACTGCCCATGCATCCCGAAAAATGCACTGTTTGGTGTGGTTTGTACGCTGGTGGAATCATTGGACCGTATTTTTTCAAAGATGCTGTTGGACGCAACGTTACGGTGAATGGCGATCGCTATCGTTCGATGCTAACAAACTTTTTGTTGCCAAAAATGGAAGAACTGAACTTGGTTGACATGTGGTTTCAACAAGATGGCGCTACATGCCACACAGCTCGCGATTCTATGGCCATTTTGAGGGAAAACTTCGGAGAACAATTCATCTCAAGAAATGGACCGGTAAGTTGGCCACCAAGATCATGCGATTTGACGCCTTTAGACTATTTTTTGTGGGGCTACGTCAAGTCTAAAGTCTACAGAAATAAGCCAGCAACTATTCCAGCTTTGGAAGACAACATTTCCGAAGAAATTCGGGCTATTCCGGCCGAAATGCTCGAAAAAGTTGCCCAAAATTGGACTTTCCGAATGGACCACCTAAGACGCAGCCGCGGTCAACATTTAAATGAAATTATCTTCAAAAAGTAAATGTCATGGACCAATCTAACGTTTCAAATAAAGAACCGATGAGATTTTGCAAATTTTATGCGTTTTTTTTAAAAAAAAGTTATCAAGCTCTTAACAAATCACCCTTTATATAAATGAAAAAAGCTGAAAAAGCGAAAAATTAAAATTTGATTTATAGAGTCAAATACACAGAACCCATATTTAAAAGAGAATTGTGTCTCAAAAGTATCCTTACTTGAATACCAAAATTGTTAAAGTAGAGACACAATCTTTGGAACCGGACATGCTTTTTTTTCAGTGTATAATGAGTGCTCTTTCGTTAGTTTTTATGATGATCCCTTTAATTACCTTTGTTTGAATATTTTGACTTACTCGTCCTACGTTCCGATTTGTTTTGACAAAACAAAAAAAAATTATATCACAACATATATATGTTTACTCGAAATTTGTAAATTTATACTTGTTTGTATTCACACATAATATTTGTCCAATCTTTAATGAAATTTTCTTTCTGTATATATTTTTAAGGCGCCAATTGGTTATTTTCATTATTTTACTTCCAGCATACACTTTATGTCTCTCTTTCTAAACACATATATGTTTATAGTCTATTTCTAAATTAATATATGTTTGCATCCAAGCATATTATATTTACAAACATTTTATGTCCCAAACATAATATGTTCTAACATATTAACATATATGTCCCTAACATGTTGTGCTAGTTTATGAACATTATATGCTTGCAATTAAAAATATTGTGTTTAAAAATTTGAGTTCCAAACATATAATTTTTACACCCAAACATATGAAAAACAGTCTTTTTTGTCCGTGCAGAGGACGAGTCTATGGGGGAATGGTGTAGCAACAGATTGTCATCTAGTTTAATTGAACCCTATCCTAGTTTAAAATAAAAGTAAATGTATTTTTTGTACTTACACATAACCAAAGAAATGAAACAAAATATTTTGTATTTTCATGGATAATTTTATTTATGTTATTAACGACAGATTTCCACACCACCCTGGAGGTACTGTCAAAGTGCGTTACCCATTTATTTTAAATGGCTGGTTCCCCAGTAGGCCTATCCACCATTTAATTGGATTTTATTTCATTTTGTGGGGTTTTGGTGTCAAAAAATTATTGAAGATATTCAAAAACATAATAAAATCCTTTGGAAAAAGGAATATGAATGGAGGTGCTGAACATACCGTCCGAATTGTTAAGCGAATGAGAAAAAGGTTTGGAAATTGTTTATGTCACAAACGGACGGATAGGCTGAGATTTTATTAGGCGGATGCTACAACTCCAAATGAACTCATAAGGTGATTGTGTGAATAGCCAGAGTAAGATCTTGGAAGTTATTGGTTTACAACGATAAAAAAGAGTGAAAAGAGGGAATGATGATCATTAAAACAAGAGGAGAACAACAGCTCGCAGTGAAATAAATATAAGTTCCGACATCTGGCTAAAATTTTATATTTCTTTCATTATTGTTTTTGACAATATTTAGCCCCACAAAACGAAATTATTTGCTGAAAGTTAAAAAGTTTAAGATTAGCATATATAGTGTATATAATTAATGAATGGGGTATATAAAAAACCTGTAAATAAAATATAAAGATAATATATATATGGTCATGTATTAAGATTATGGCTAAAGAAAGAAAGAAAGAAAGAAAACAACAATAAATGAAATAAAATTGTATTATTTTAAACACTTAAGGGGTATATACTTACTCACTGCTTCTGCATACTTACTTCTGCATTAAAACTTACACTGAACATACCCAAGCAAGTGTTCAGTTATTGATATTTGATTGTTGAGGGAAAGAAGTGTTGAACAACTAATGGAATTTATATGCGAACTAAATCACTATATTTGTAAGGATCACCCAACATAAACATTCAATGAATATATGTAAATAAACGCAATAATTTTAACCCGATTACTCATTGAACGTTTAAAATATCATCCAAAAATTAAAGTGATTTTGTCACATACTATTATAACAGTTTGACTATTACTAAAAATGAAATACTTAGGAACTAAATATTTATAAATATAAATTGTATTTTTAAGTTTAATAAATGTTTTTTTTTTTTTTTTATTAAAATATATGTATAAGTATGAATCTTAAATTAAATGATATTATATAAATTAATTTGAAATATTTATAGTCGATTATATCGACCGACTATTATTAAGGAAGGAAGTAACGATTTGTCGACGTGGTTTAACCTGTAAGAGAATTGTTAAATCTGGAAAGTATTATAAAGTCGATTTGACCGACTTTTTTAATGCTTGAAATATTAAAAATGTGAACTATTTATATATATGAAAAATGAAAGTTAATTCAATTATATGCATACAGTCGGCAAAGGCCGACCAATTATTGTAATATATTTTTGTAATAAAAAGTATTATATATTTGATAATAAATTGTTTAAATAGTTAAATAAAATATGGTTAAAAAAGTGTAGAAAATAAAATAAATTGTATGTTTTAAAATGTATAACATTTCTTGGTCGCAAAATTGAAGGCAATAGTTTTCTTTATTTATATAAGTTTTAAAATTTTTAATAAATGAAGTTTTCTTTAGTTTTTCAAATTGTATCCTTAAGGCCATGTGCATTTTTTTCTTTGTCCCTAAAGAAACAACTGTAAAAACAAAAGAGGTCTTCATTGGCTTGAGATAATTATTTTTTTGTTTACTTTTTATGTTAGGCTGATACGAAATAGGCAATTAACGTCCAAAGGCACCATTTTAATTTACAATTACTTTTTTACTATATTTGCAATAATTGGATTTTAAAAATCCATCCATCTAATATTAAATTGTGTTTCCGTTTCGTATTCCATCAAGTGGTAAGAATATTTTTCATAAATTTGAATTATTAACAATCAGATTTATCGTCCAACCATTTGAATACAATTTATGAATCCTATAGGATAGTTTAGGTAAGGTATACTGGCTGTCCGTTATTTCAGGCTCACTTAGACTATTCTATCCTATGTGAAACCACAGTGGGGAATTTATCCAATTTGCATTCAGCTAGTCTGACGATAAATCGAAATACTTTGGTAAGTATCAATGAATATTTTTTGGTACTTTGAAGAAAAATCATTTCATAAGTTTCATTGTTCAAAATTGTAACATATTCATAATTTAATTCAAATTTTAAACATTTACTAAGAGAAAACATCCCTATGCCAATTATTCCCAGATTAAAGTCAGATTTCTATTTCCTAAAATTGTCGAAGCTTTTCACTCTCCAGCGTTTTTTAAACCAATGTTCGATGGTATGAGATGGTATCATAAAGACAACTCATACTTAAATACCTTATAAATGTTTAATGGTAATTAAATCAATTTTGGTAAATATTTCCTTTGTGTTTTAATGTAACATATAGCTATTGTGAATATGTCAACTGTATTGAATTCTTCAGACATTTAATATGATATTTTTCCAATCATGTAATTTGTGTTAATGATCACTTTAAAATTGACTTTTTTTGCAACCTTTTCTATGAAAAATATAAAAATTATTCACTCGAAAAAAATATAATATTTAATTCATATTGTGAATAATATGAATTTCAGTGAGATGAATTATATTTGTATTGAATAAATAATCACCATGATAACTTACATTGAATAAAGTTTTTTCGGAAATCATATCTGAGATAGAAATAGGTTATCTCCTTTAATATTTCTTGTAACAATTAGAGGTCCATCAACGGTTCTCACTTACACTTGCAATATAGGAAAATTTGTTTTCTCTTTGCCCTTTCCATATTGGGATCAGGACCGTAATGTGTTTTGTTTGTGTACTTACTTCTTCTTCATCCATTATTATTAAGGTTTTGGTATTATTACGATTACGTTAAAATGGCACTATACGATCCCTTCCAGAATCGTCTTCAATATCTTCGTCGTCTTCAAATGTAAAAATTTGGTCTTCTAAAGCGAACTTGTAGTCTATATGGCTTGATGAATTTCATCCAGATTTTTCTTAAAAATTGGACAATTATGGTGATGATTGTAGGCGCTGATGATGCATTTGTTTCACAGCTCCAGACATAGTCTGATGTGTGTGAATTTTATTTAGTACTAATATGGCTTTTTATGACTTTTGCTAATGCTTTTGTAGACTATTGTATTGCTGTGACTTATTTTGAATTTCCTCTAAGAAAACATGACTTCCTATAGGGATTCCAGAGTTGCTATGGCTTAACAACAACTTCCTTGTTGCTGTTGTTGTTATATGACAAGACTTATGCGTTGCTAGAAACCTCCAATCGTGGGCAATACGAAATAAGAACATAATCCAAATTCCTATTAGGATATGTTCTTATAGGTCAAGTTTAGCCTGTAAATGAAAAAAAAAATACACGAGATAAATAAATGGAACGTTGCAGAAATATTTCCAATAAAGCGGTTTGGAAACACTATTTAAATAGACGTCTCATAGTGTCTTTTATACAATCATAATTCAATTGTAGCCACTATTTTGGTTGGTTTACACAACCAATTGATAAATGCATTTTATATTGAATTTATCGGTTGTAACAATTAACCTTATGGTGATTTCGTTTGGGAAAAAAAGTGTTGCATACAAATGGTACAACATTTTATGGTGTTATCACAGTGTTGCCGAAAGCCCTTGCAATGACAACACCGTTTGCGTGTGAAAACGAACAAAAAAGGTGCAACACTAATATAAAATCAAAACAAAAGAAATTTGGCGGAAATATTTCGATTATTATTAACAACTATTATTGGAATCTCGACTAACACGCAAACTTTTCTTGAACTAAGGGAAATTGTTAAAACTTTTGATTTCATATATTTTTAATGATCTTACTTCTACTTCAGAGTACAAATTAATTACAACCTCAACAAAGTTTTTAACTCGCCGTTGGTCATTTCGTCCAGAAGAACTACTCTCCAATAGCGCATCTGCAATGGTGTTGGCCACAAAAAAACGCATTTACATTTTGCTATTATATTAAAAATATTTAATATTGAATTTTGTTGTCGCGGCATTAAACAATTGATATGCTTTTTCTTGGTAAATTAATCAGCTGTGTTGAAGAAATTGTAAAGCAACCACAATACACGCGTCACGCACTTTCTTTTGTATTTACAACAACGCTATTATTTAGGTCGACGAATAAAAGCGTCTTCAGCATCTGATTGAAAGTGTAACCATCTGCACTGTAAACCAGTTACGGCGTAAAATGGGTTGCACTTTTGCTCTTGCGATGGGTAACACCTCGTCAATCGAACGTGCACATTTTGGGTAGGCTGCACTGAATTTTCTAATCGAACAAACATTTTTGATTTATGGGGGTAAGGTGTAAAATATGCAACATATTTTTTACCAATCGAAATCACCATTAGACTCAATGGGGCTACACCTAGTAGGGCTATGGAGTCAAGTCAATTTTGCTCGACTCCGGCTCCGACTCCGACACCAGCATTTCTTATTAGCATTGACTCCGGAGTCGACTCCAGGTGGTGTACCTAAATCTCATTTTAACAGTATCCCAACTGTATTTTTAAGGTTCCAAAAATAGACCGATATAAGTATTCCATTTTGCCATATGTGTTTATATGTCCAATAGACCTCTAATTTTAAATGTTGATATCCCTTGACGACAAACCTCAGCATTTGTGGGATGTGAAGATCTATATATTTTAATTAAAATACGACACAAGCCTATATAGAGACCACATCAAAATATGGGTAGATAAGAACAACCTCCAGAATATGTATTTATAAAAACACAAAATTTCAAAAAAAAAATAGGCTTCCAGAATTTTTAGAAGTAAAATCCTGGCATTGGTCTATATAGGCATTTTATAAAAAATAAATTTACATAAAAACGAAAAACAATAATAAAATCAAAATGTCGGACTAATCAGATAGAATGTTTAGATGTTAAAAAATGGAATGTGTCGGATATATAAAACAAATATAAACTGCTAAAAATTAGGACGGCGGAATTTTAAATAACAACTACCATACAACATATGACAGGAATACCTGGACAGTTACGAATATTGTTTCTATAGAAATAAAATGGTGAAACATCGATTCATAAATGGTCTATCAGTTATGGACATTACAGACCATTAATTTAATGTAAAGGATTTCGAGTGGCTTTGACGAAACAAACTTTCTCCCAAAAGAGCGGCAGTGGTTTACTTTAAAATTACAGCTTCCAAAGTAATTCTCAAGCAATTATGTAGGGCTATCTCAAAATCTGGGCCGACGGAAAAATTCCTCATTTGTTTATGAATCTTAAATAACTCTAAATTCAAAGTTTCTGATAAATCTTATGAAAATTTTAGACTGTGAAAAAAATTCTTTAAAAAATCGGAAGTGGGGTTTAAATGTATTGTATGGACAATTTTGTGGTATTGTCCGGTATGACCTATCTTCGAACTCGACAAAAAAATTTCTTTATAAAAAAAACGGAGATGGGTTTATATGTAGATGGGTTTATATGTATGACCTATCTTTGAACTCGACATGCCTGCCTAAAATTCAGAACGTTAGGTTCTACTGTTATATTGCCTTAAAATTGTACCTTTATCAAGAGTATATATATGATCAAAACTCGATATTTTAATATGTTAAAAATGGACAATGCGATTGACCAATTCAGCCCATATTTTAGTCAAACCTAATTTTTACATCACCGTGAAATTTAACTGGATTTCAGGCCATTCAAAGTGTATTTATACTTTGAATGGCCTGAAATCCAGTACTTCGTTTTTCGTTATTCGATTGAAACCCCTAATGGAATATAATTTGTCGAAATATTTCTTTAGTTAGAAAGATATGAAGTGTCTTTCTAACTAGACAAGACTCCAGCTACGACTCCACAGCCCTGATACCTACTATGATTCGGAAAACACAACTGCAATCAAATAGTAGTGGTTGCAACTGCGAAACAGATTTGAGAAAATATTCGGTTTCCAAAACCAATGTGTTTTCGCTGTGTTATAATGCAATTTTAACTGCAGTTTAGTCATCTCCTTCATAAACGCTTTGTTGATGTTTGTCATTGTTTTACAACCAAAGAAATTTTTCATTAAAAGTACAAAATATTTCGTACTTTTTACGAAGAAACGTTCTTCCAAATTCTTCATAGAAAACAATTCGTACTTTTTATGAAACAATTTCTTTCTTTTTATGAAAATGTTTCGTACTTTTTTTATCCAATTTATTTCCGTTTTTACCAACCCAGAATAGCTACCTGTCAAATTCAGATAGTTCACCGTCGTTTTCCATATGATATTCCCTCAATTCATTCTCATGTAAATCGGAGTAAAACTTAGGCCTCTGTAGCCATATCTGTATAAATCGGGCGAAAGATATATATGGGAGCGATATCTAAATCTGAACCGATTTCAACCAACTTTGGCATGCATAGTAAGAATGTCAAGTCTATACCCTGTGCAAAATTTCACGTAGATCCGAGTAAAACTTTGGCGTCTGTGGTAATATGGGTGTATATCGGGCGAAAGATATATGGGAGCTATATCTAAATCTGAACCGATTTCAATAATGTCGACCAGATAATATTCAAAAAACAACAATATTTTTTCTGTAGCGAATATCACAATGCAAAACAAACATAAAAGAGGGGTTACCAATTAAAAATAACAAAGGAAACAAAATATTTACATATGTAAATGGTGGCAGATAATGTAGAAAAAAACATAAACATCACTTTTAATACCCTCCACCCATTAGCGGAGCTAGAAATTTTCTCTGGGGGGGCTATGCCCCCCCCAGACATCCACCAAACTTTTGTCGAAATTTCCGAAGCGATAAATTACCCCTATTGATAAAACTATACATCCTCAATTTTATTGCGGTGTTAAAGGCAATATGCAGCAAAATCAATCAAAAACAAAAAACTCAATCGCAAAAATTAGTTGTATTAATTAATTTTTTAATTGGCTTTGATGATTGATACTATCATTTTTTTTTTGATTGAATACATTTCAATTAAAAACAAGTAAGTAAAGTCTAAAGTCGGGCGGAGCCGACTATATTATACCCTTCACCACTATGTAGACAAACATTTGTGTTACCATCTCAACTACTTAAAATTTGCTGGGAGCTATATAAAGGTTTGCATTTCCAGATACAAATACTTTTAATGGAAACAATTTTTTGTACTTCTACAAAAACTCTAGAATTAAAATTTAAATCGGCTAACGCCCTGGGATGCTACACAATGTTAGTAAAAAATATGGGAAATATGAAGCGAGAGAAATTTTAATGCAATTGTACAAAAGAGATTTATGATTTTCAGGCGATACATATGTATTCGAGATATAGGACAATTAGAGTAATATTTACAATTTTTGCTACTCAGCAGTGGCGATTTTACAAGGATATTGGTTAGATCTCGCCAAGATATGTGTAGGGCGACTTGGAGCCTTATTTAAAACTCATCCGTTCTGTGGAAATTTTGGCATTGCAGTGTGTAGGATATGGCTAAGATATGGGGAAATCATCACAGAATTTTGTGTAAACTGTGAGAATTTTGGCCATATTTGTATTCTCTGTGGAAACTATCCAGTCATTTGGAGGAAAATCCCATTGAAAATGGGTCTAAAATATGAAACAGTCGACCATATTTCCCCAACTCTGGTGTACGTATATATGGGAGCTATATACAATCTGAACCGATTTTGACTAAATTTGACATGTATAGTTAGAGTAATAATTCTGCTATCTATGCGAAATTTCACGTAAATGGGAGTATAACTTTGGCCCCCCTGGTCACATGAGTGCAAATCGGACGGGAGATATATATGGGAGCCATATCTAAATCTGAATCGATTTCAACCAAATTTGGCACAATTACCTATACTACTAAACGTACTCCTTGTGCGAAAATTGAAGCAAATCACGGCAAAACCCTGGATTTTGAGGCCATATAAGTTCAAATCGGACGAAGGATATATATGGGAGCTTTATCTAAATCTGAACCGATTTTAACAAAATTTGACACACTTAACGATACTATTAAACGTACCCCTTGTGCAAAATTTGAAGCAAATCTCGGCAAATCTCTGGCTTTTGTGGCCATATAAGTTCAAATCGGACGAAAGATATATATGGGATCTATATCTAAATTTGAATCGATTTCAATCAAGTGTACCAAGCATTGGTAGAATGCCAATTCTACCCTCTGTGCAAAATTTCATGAAGATCGGTAGTAAACTTTGGGCTCTGTGGTCATATGAGTCTAAATCGGACGAAAGATATATATGGTAGCTATATCTAAATCTGAACCGATTTGGCTGATATTTTGCAAGATTTGCGAGATTCATTAAATATTTGGATGTACGGTATTTCAAGAAAATCGGTTGATAAACACGCTAACTTTGACCACATCGTAGATAATTATATATGGCAATCTGAACCGATTTTTTTCCAAAAACAATAGCAATTGTCTCTGTCTCAAGAAACGGCCCTATGCCAAATTTGAGGACGATTGGACTTAAATTGCGAGCTGTACTTTGTGCACAAAATTACATATACAGACAGACAGACAGACAGACAGACGGACATCGCTAAATCGACTCAGATTTTAATTCTTACCCGATCGGTATACTAAAAGATGGGTCTATGACCACTATTTCTTGGCGTTATATACAAATGCACAAACTTATTATACCCTGTACCACAGTAGTGGTGAAGGGCATAATTAATTAGATCAATTAATTTCATGGTTGAAGACAAAAAATATTTTATTGTGTGTGGGAGCCGGTTCCACGACACCGCTATAAATAATCAAATAGCAACTTACCATTATTTAATATAACAAAAAATAAAAGCATTGCTTTAAGTATGTGTTTGAAAAATATTGTTTGTAATTTATTTTTAATTCAAGACAACAAACATATGATTTTTAAATTTTATTTAAAATGTGTGTTTTAAAACAGGACTAGAAATCATACAGCAAAACATAAACTTAACATATTCATCAAGTATAAAAAATACTAAGAATAAAAAATTAAATAAAAGCCAAAAAATAAATTGAATATTATAAAACGTCTATCTTTGATTAGTTTTTAAAAATTCTCTGAGAACAGAATACAACGAAGCAACTGTCGAGAGCAGCGGTGCCAACTCTGTGGATTTTTCGTGATTTTGACGATTTTAGATGGTAAATTGGGCATGTGACGATTTACGATTTTAATCAACGTAGTTATAAATTGACTATTTTTGAAAATGTGCGTCTCAAGTTACCTTTTAGTGTTTTTATTTCGTGTTTTTAGTTGTAATGTAAATATCAATACTAAAAAATATGCTTAACATACTCTCTCTGCCACAATCTTAATTGGATTAAACACATCGCAAAGCTTGAATTAAAATATAAAACAACTGTAGCTTTGATTATTCTGGGGGGCAAGAACTATTCTGGGGGGGCTATGTCCCCCCCCAGCACCCCTCTAGCTACGCCAATGCCTCCACCATAGGATGGGGGGTATATTAACTTTGTCATTCCGTTTGTAACATATCGAAATATTGCTCTAAGACCCCATAAAGTATATATATTCTGGGTCGTGGTGAAATTCTGAGTCGATCTGAGCATGTCCGTCCGTCCGTCAGTTGAAATCATGCTAACTTCCGAACAAAACAAGCTATCGACTTGAAACTTGCCACAAGTAGTTGTTATTGATGTAGGTCGGATGGTATTGCAAATGGGCCATATCGGTCCACTTTTACGTATAGCCCCCATATAAACGGATCCCCAAATTTGGCTTGCGAGGCCTCTAAGAGAAGCAAATTTCAGCCCATCCGGCTGAAATTTGGTACATGGTGTTAGTATATGGTCTCTTACAACCATGCCAAAATTGGTTCACATCGGTCCATAATTATATATAGCCCCCATATAAACCGATCGCCCGATTTGGCTTGCAGAGCCTCTAAGAGAAACAAATTTCATCCGATCCGGCTGAAATTCGGTACAGGATGTTAGTATATGGTCTCTAACAACCATGCAAAAATTGGTCCACATCGGTTCATAATTATATATAGCCCCCATATAAACCGATCCCCCGATTTGGCTTGCATAGTCCCTAAGAGAAACAAATTTCATCCGATCCGGCTGAAATTTGGTACATGATGTTAGTATATGGTCTCTAATGACCATGCAAAAATTGGTCCATATCGGTCAATAATTATATATAGCCCCCATATAAAACGATCCCCCGATTTGGCTTGCAGAGCCTCTAACAGAAACAAATTTCATCCGATCCGGCTGAAATTTGGTACATGAAGTTAGTATATGGTCTCTAATGGCCATGCAAAAATTGGTCGATATCGGTACATAATTATATATAGCCCCCATATAAACCGATCACCAGATTTGACCTCCGGAGCCTCTTGGATGACCAAAATTCATCTGATTCAGTTGAAATTTGATACGTGATGTTAATATATGGCCTCAAACACCCATGCAAAAATTGGTCGATATCGGTCCATAATTATATATAGGCCCCATATAAACCGATCCTTAGATTTGACCTCCGGAGCCCCTTGGAAGAGCAAAATTCTTCCCATTCGGTTGAAATTTGGTACGTGATGTTAGTATATGGTATCCAACAACCATGCAGGAATTGGTTCCTATCAGTCCATAATCATTTATAGCCCCCATATAAACCGATCCCGAGATTTGGTTTTGGAGCCTCTTGGAGAAGCAAATTTCATCAGAGTGAGTTGAAATTTGTGGATGACAGTCTTTCGTAGAAGTTTCTACGCAATCCATGGTGGAGGGTGCATAAGATTCGGCCTGGCCGAACTTACGGCCGTATATACTTGTTTTTAAATGACTTAGTATACCGAGTTTGATTAAAAAATTAATTAAATCAATTAATTTTTTAATTAAAAATTTTCAATCATCGACTTAATTAACTTAAGGTTTCTATCGTGATTAAAAGTACGAACTTTTTACGAAGAAAAGTTAATGTGTAATGAGTATTTCGTAGACGTTTCGAATATTCGTAAAATGTTCTTCGTTAAATTTACGAAAAACAATGAAAATTTCGTTGTTTGAATGAAGAATTCACGAAGAAAAGTTAATGAAGAATTCTTCGTAAAATTAACGAAGAGAATTCTTTCGGTGTAGTGGCAGCCAGATATTTCAGGCTCACATAGACTATTCAGTCCATTGTGATACCACAGTGGTGAACTTCTCTCTTAACACTGAAACGTTCAGAAATGTCACCAGCATTATTGAGAGGGGATAAAACTTTTGGTGTTTGGTTGAAACTGGGTTTAAACCCACGACCTTTGTATGCAAGGAGGCCAATGTAGAGCATCATATTTTCATTCTCACTAAAAATATCGTATTTCGTTAAGTTAATTTTTCGCCCAATGATATTTTTACGAAAAATAATGAGTAGTTTTATAAAATTGAGTTTAATTTAAATCCATAATTTTTTCTTTTGGTGCAGTTTCAATAAAGCAAAGAAACTTCTTTATGCTGCCCAATAAATTTATACATATTTGCAAATCGGTGTAGAATGATATTGTAAATACGAATGAAGAAGATAATATTTCCAAGCAGACGATACGAAACAGTATGCATTTTTCTAGTTGCGGCAAAAAAATCTCTCGATTTAGTCTTTAATTATATATATTTTGGAATAATGTTTTACGGATGTGAATCGATAGAATTTCATAGGAGACGATACGATTTGCCATAATTGCCACAACTACCCAGCAAAAAAAAAATTAGAAGTTCTTCTAAAATCACAACTTTAAAAGCACTTCCAAAAATGTTCTCCCAAAGATGTTCTTTATTTTAACTGCACAGGAAGTTCATTTGAGTTAATTTTTTTATAACTCGCTTTTTCATATTTTTAATGGAAATATAAAAATTTCTTTGTTTCAAATAGGCTAAAAAAAAGGTTAAGAATTAATAAAATGGTACAAATTATGCTAAATACTTTCTAGAAAAATTGCGAATTTTTGAAAATTTCTTAATTCACATACAAAACACCGAATTCGCATCCCACTTTAAGAAGTGATGCAAATTCAGTGCAACGGCTGTTGAAATGGTGGACATCCATCCTATGACAAGCCCATGTTAAATTCTGAGCAGCAAAAAAAAGCGTCGCCAAAAAAGTAGTGAAAATGTTCTTTTTGGATCCGGAAGTGGTGTCAAATTGACGCAGAAGCGATGAATTTAACATGGGCTTGTCATAGGACGGAAGTTCTCCATTTCAACTGCCGTTACACTGAATTTGCATCACTTCTTAAGGTATGATGCGAATTTGCATTCTTTAGTTGTGATCCGAATTGAATGTTTTGGACGTAAATTAAAAAATTCTATGATATGTTGTCAAATAAAGATTTTTTGGAATTTTTTTATAATTTTTAATGGATTCTAACGATTGTCTGAAACGTTTGACCTCAAATATTCGTATTTTCTAATACTCACAATTTTTTCAGGTTGGATATAGCATTTTTTTTTTGACAAAATTTAAATAATTTGTACCCTATTATGAATTTTAACTCTGTTTTTAACCTATTCGAAACAAAAAAGTTACAATTATCCATTAACAATATGAAAAAATCATGTTATCAAAGTTTAATGAAAAGAACTTCCTGTGTATTTAAAATAAAGAACATCATTGGGAGTACATCTTCTAGAAGTGCTTTTAAAGTTGTGCCTTTGGAAGAAAAGAAAAAAAAAAGTTTGGAAAACGTGTACCGAAAACGTTTTTCTTTTGTTAGAGTTTTTTGAAGCTTCGAAAATGTTAAACTTTTATCATCAAAAAAATTCGTTTGTTACAATTTTTTTTTTTGGGAGCCACCGTGGTGCAATGATTTGCATGCCCTCCTTGCATACACAAGGTCGTGGGTTCGATTCCTGCCTCGACCGAACACCAAAAATTTTTTCACCAGCAGTAATGCTGGTGACATTTCTGAGGGTTTCAAAGCTTCTCTTAGTGGTTTCACTGCAATGTGGAACGCCGTTCGGACTCGGCTATAAAAAGGAGGTCCCTTATCATTGAGCTTAACATGGAATTGGGCAGCACTCAGTGATAAGAGAGAAGTTCACCAAAGTGGTATCACAATGGACTGAATAGTCTAGTGAGCCTGATACATCGGGCTGCCACCTAACCTAACCTAACCTACAAAATTTTTATTTTTTCAATAAAAAAAATATTTTTGAACCAACAAACACAGTCCATTTCGTTTATATCAAGCACTGTTCTTTTCTGACTTTAAGTCTTTACTAAGACACATTTTACAGTTCATAGTAAAAATTTTATATAGTACGAGAATATGTTAATAGGTTAGAACATATTATGTTTGGGACATAAAATGTTTGTAAATATAGTGTTGAAATTCGTTTCAACAAAATCCATATTAGACTTACTTGTGCTTGAACATCTGAAGTGGTAAGAAGCCAAACACTGTAAATAAACCTACCTCAAACTGAAACCTCCATTACTTTTCTTATTTATTTGCATATTTTCTAACTGATAAACTTTTGCGGAGATACACTATTAAAACGATACAGTCCACTTGTAGAATACCGCATTTGTTCATGGTCCTATCGATCCGTCAAGGAACGTTGAGAAATTGGTTTGCATTTAAACATTGGATCACGTCCACCGCCTAATACGCTACATTTTTTTTCTACTGAATATTATGGAGAAAAGGTACGTACAATTTGTTGAATTGTGAACGGTCAGGGAAATCAGTGTTTGGTATAAAAGTTATCCTGAGTTGTGAGAAAATGTTGGTGATTGCATCTCGTGCCACCGCTGTTAACAATCTGAATGTTTAAATTGAAAAGCACACAGTCATCGCCCTGTTAAAATTATTGTACACCATCTAAATTATAAAGTAACTTCTGAAAGTTACTCTACTTTATCGGTTCTTAACGAACACTGATTAATCATCTGCGTGTGTTACACACCGTACCATACTTATATTGAAGTATCATTTTGGAATTTTCTTGTGAAAAGGAAGATAAAATGTTGCAGAGAATGTCTCTTTAGGTTTGTTCCTCATTGTATGTTAATGTACCTGTAAATGAAAGTGCAAAAACAGCACAACATATATTGCTGTCAACAATTTGCTTTTTACATCAAAACAGAATTGCTGTTTACATACTGAGAAAGTGACTCATTTTTATCAATAATTATACTGTAAAACATATGCCTGTTACACTGAAAGGGAACCTAAAAATAACTTTAACATTTACCCACAAACGAACCACAGCTCAAAATAATCTAACATAATTATATTCGTTACAACAAAACCACCCAGCATTTTATTTCTAACCTTCAGACATTTGCAATAGCCATTCTTCTGTTGTGTACCGCGACTTTCATACTCACTTGCATTCTGCATAGGAACATATCCATCAACCTCGTATGCAGAAATCAACTGTAACTTGTGTTGATAACATTTGCCTGCTATGCAAAGAATAGTGTCAGAATCAACCAAATGTTTTCTATAACATTGCATAATTAGACTAACATCCCATGATATATGCCCGCGACAGCACTCACCCGACTGGCACACCAACAAAGACCGTTTAGAATTATTTATTCGATTAGAAAAACGAAATCGTCTATCTATATTGAACGTTAATGCCGTTGGTTGAAAAAGTAAAATATCCCTTTATATATTTGGGAATTAAGAGCACAACGCTCTCTTCTTGATTGCCATACTTCCCTCCTTCGAATAAAGACTCCAACATCATTATATTAATCGTTATGTACATTAGACACATGAATATGCCACCGACCACACAGCAAAATTTGACAAAGAAGTAGGAGAAAAATCTCAGGAATGAAATATCCCTTAAGTCGACAGCGCAGCCCAAACTCTCTTAAGTAGAACAAAGAGGTGTTGTATACATGTGAGAGTTAACTTTCTCTTTGTCTATCGACTTTGTGGTTTCTCAACTCTTGCATCTCGTGGTTGCCATATACTTTATTAATACAAGACAAACATTTAAGGAGAAAAGGAACTTCGTAGAAGTGCTTTCAAAGTATAATGAATTCATTAAATCATATTGGCTTCGAACAATACAATTCGAAATAATATATTTCAGCAATTTATGTCCCATAACCACTAATAATTATTTCATGGCTGTGGGGCCTTTCGAATACAAAGTTATTCTCATATATATGCGATTTGCCATACATGTTCATCGACCACACGAAATTAGGGAGAGTCAACTTTGAGAGAGCGAAGAATGAATGAACGTGATTTTTGTCTGGTCCTCATTACAATTGAAAGCTGCTAAAATGAAGATGTGCTAGACATAAGAGGGAACTAGAAAATAAATTGTTGGAAATTAAAAGAAGTTGTCAAAGAAATTTTGTGAAAATTAACTTTCAAACAATAAAGGAATTGACGGAGAAGTGTTGAGAACATTAACCCGTGGAAAAATAATAATTTATGAACTGAAAGCGTGAGAGACTTACGAAGGAAAGAAAAAAGACGTTTGGAATTAAGCAAACAAGTGAAAAAAGGCACTGAAGTATACGGAACACAGGTTTGCAAAGGAATGTCTGGGACGGAAAGGCAGAGAGGAAATTTGGTGGTGAAGATTTTTGGATGTGCATGGACTAATTTACGTGAGGCTTCCATAGCTTGACATGTACTTGCTTTGTTAGTTGATGGTTTTTGTCTAACGGTGTACCAACAAGGTGAGACGGTGGTGAAGAGGGGCACGGCCACGGGTGGAATTCTTGAGTGGGTGAGTGCTAGAAGAGTAGAGATGCCGTATGCACATAGTAAAAAATCCAAATAGAGAAGAGTGTTAACATTTTGTATATGCATCGTGGTAAATGTATTCATGATCTGTCTATTGGAATTATATTATATGCACTGAGAAAATATTGTTGTGGGACCATAGATTTCATGTCCTTAAAATACAAATGCAAATTTTGTTTAGCATAACAGACGCATTTTTCTAATATAAAGCTTTTTCTTTGTCCAAAAGTCGATGAACTTTTCAATGATGTCGTACTGTCCTTATAATTAAGTGACTTGATTTGAAAAGTGGTATCAGAAACAGGAAGAGAAACATTTTTGGGTGAGGTCAACTTGACTTTAATAATTCAGAAAAAATCTTTAAAATTAATGAATTTGTCTTTAAATTTGTTGTCATTTTGCATCTTCAGTACAAAGCAAAAAATCGTTCAATAATAGGACATGTTTTTCAACACTTTATTTTAAAGACTTATTTTACTTGAAACATATCATACACAGAAAAAAAAAGTAAACTACATTTTGGGAAAAATGAACTATCTCGTGCGAAAAATTAACTAAATTGTATTCCAAATTTTGAAATTCATTAAACTAACGAAAATTTTCCGACCTTTTTGGATTTTTAATTACCATTTACGAAATTTATTTTCCTCGAAAAGGAAAAATGAACTGAAAATAAAGGAAAAATCTTAAGCGCCAGATCATTCGCAATTTAACCACGCTATAGTTCTTTCTTACTTTGCGAAGTGTATGAAAAACTTCTTCTGTTTTATTTCGAATTGAACTAATTTGTATGCCATTGAAATTTTACTGCCATTTAGTTTTGAGTCATACTTGGAATGAGGAAAATATCGTTGGTCTGGGGAAAATTTCTTACAAAATTTGAAGAATGAACTAAAGCAACGTAAAATTTGTGCACTAAATATTAGTTCATTTTAGCATCAGTTTTGCAACAGACTTTTTTTCGGTTTAATTTCTACTGGAAATCGAGTCTGATTTTGAAAAATAAAGTTGTCGTGGACTCGTTTTTAAAAGACCTAATGACATATGGAAAAAAAAAGCTGGAAAAAACAAAAAGATTAAAATTTGCTTTCTAGAAGCAAGTACACGAAACCCAAATTTAAAAGAGAATTGTGTCTCTAAAGTATCCTTACTTGTATTCTCCGCCTTTTTGGCTCGGAATCATTACCAAAATTGTGAAAGTAAAGACAAAATCTTTAGACCCGGGTATGTTTTTTTTTTGAGTGTTAATATACGGGGTCAATTAAAACTGGAAATACTTAATCAAATTAAAATCATCTTTCAGGTCGAAAACCTATGTTGTCGGCACCTATATTAACTGTTTATTTTCATAATTCATTATGATTGTAAATATATAAATAAAATCATCTTTATACATTTCATTGGTGATTGTAATCCCAAATGTGGGGATTTGCAATTTTGTATTTATGTGGCAAAAGTGGTTAAGTCTGGGGCAGAAAATGAATAAAACCCAAATTGAATTGAATGTATGAGAATTGAATGTATGAACTATTAAGCGGTTTAAGGTGAAAGAATATTCGAAAAAAAAATTTTACTCATACTACTGAGGAATTCTGAACTACTATTTTGCAACTGTTAATTATTTATTTTAAACCTTGGCAAACTGTCGAATAAAGAGAACGAAATTAGGTCTTTAAGCGTTTTGGACCGAAAGTTTATACAAGATTTTGTTCTTCGAATCGCCTTAATATAGTACTTTTTTGATTCTAAATCTTGACTAATTGCCGGAAAAAGAGAGTTTACGGGATTAAGTTTGTAATATTTAATATTACATTTGTTACTGGAAATAATATTGCAATTTATGTCATTTATGAGAATTTTTCTTATCAAAGAGCAGAGGCGCCAAATTGTTATCATTTTGTCCTCTCGCGAAAAATTTTTTTTTTTGAGCAATCAATTTTTATGTGGGTGCCTTTTACTGAACCTAATTGTGCGTTTATTGGAATTTAACTTGCGTTTAGTAAATGGAATTAAAGATTTAACGTCGGTTTTCCAGCGCACATTTTGAAATCGAACATTATTATTTTGGAACTTACTGGGACTTTTTATTATCTACTTTATACCATATTTGAAGAAAAAAAAGAAATTGAGAATTTCAATAACAAAATTATTGATTTATGCAAACTAATTTTTGGAACACATCATCTTACCCAGCTCTAAACAAATATTTGTTTGTGATAAAAAGATTTAACTAACTAAATTTGTTAAAGTCATCATAGCGAAATCTCTTTTTTGAATTAACTGAAATATTGAAGATTGGGGAAGACGAAAAGTCTCCGAATATAGGATAATAATTGCAGATATTGCATCTGGGGCTTAAAGTTTTCGAAAATACGATATGTTTGGCTTCTTTGTACAATTTTAAAATTAAAACTCATATTTCTCGGCCAGTTAATAGTTTTGTTTGTATACTACCCAACGTGAATGGAAATTGGTGTGATGTCAAAAAACTATGCATTCTGAACTCGGTGTTCTGAGATAAATTTTATCAAAATCAAGGATTAATTAACTTGGTCTGCATTGGAAAAAACCATATTTCGCGACATTACCTCATTTTTTGCGACTTACTGTGATTTTTATTATTTGCTTTTATACCATATTTGGGAAAAAATCACGAAGTTCAGTGTATGTGATTAATTGGAGATACTGTTATCAACTCGGATATCGCACATTACGTTTCATTAATACCAACATTTTGGATTTTTTGGTTTGTTTGGTTTGTTTGGCCAAGTATAAACCAGCTATATAATTGTTCTTAAGTTCTTGCTCTTAAGTTGAGTTCCAAAATTCTCTTACTTTCGGACAGTTATTTCGGATTTCAAAATACTACAGAGATAACAAACCGTTACTGTACTGAAGTATACCAGACTATATTATTTCTCTGCAATACTAGTGTTGGGCTCTTCCGTACGAGATACAAACTTCTCTTATTGCTCAATATATCGATTTTCTTCGTGGTGACTGAGTAACACATACAAATTCAACATAGTTGTTGAAAAGCATTTACGCTGTTGAAGTTTACGATATTATTCTCAGGGGTATTGAGTATCTCGTGGTTCAATTACTTAAACTCTGTTGATTTACTTGTGACACTTTTGCAATATTCTGTGAGACTTATACTCTATTTAAGAGAAAATGTCTTCGCAAAAGTTCATATTCTTTTCTGATCAGTTGGTCACATATTGCGCTAATTTTTCGGCAATCGATGTGTCAGAACATTCGCTATCCAGTTTGAAAGTTGATTTGGATGATCTGGAACGTCGAAATGACCACTGTGGAGACACATTCTAAAGCTGAGAAAGAATCTATTCATTCCAAGTTTAACGAATCATGTAGATCGTACAAATCGTGTAAAACGTCAATCTTGGATTTGATAGAAATCGAGAAAAGGAAGATGGATAACTCGTCACGGTCGGCTGAGAGAACTGAGATCAGGACTTCGGATGAAAATGGATTCTCACTGAAAGTACCTCCCTGCGATACTGAGATATTCAGTGGAGGATACGACAAATGGCCAAGTTTCAGAGATATGTTCTCTGCCATTTATATTAAGCATCCAAAGTTGTCACCTGCGCAGAAACTTTTTCACTTGAGGGCAAAAACTCGTGGGGAAGCACACCAAATTGTAAAACAATTTGCTTTAACAGATGACAATTTCAGTCTGGCATGGGATGCACTGAAGCAACGTTACGAGAACAAACGTATTTTGATTAATCATCAGCTGAGGAAAATTTTTGAAACTGAACGCGTTACTTCGGAGAAGGGAAAATCTTTGCGAAATCTTCAGTATACGATAAATAATTGTCTCTCGGTCTTGAAAACTTATAACATATCTGTTGTGTCATGGGATCCTATTTTAGTGTTCTGGGTTTCATCCAGACTACCCGATGAAACACTAACTGCTTGGGAAAACTCGTTAACTGATCATAAACAGATACCGTCATGGGAACAATTGGATGTATTTATATCCAAACGTCTTCATATGTTGGAATCAATCTCCGATATGAGAAAACCCTCAAATTCAACAACTGCACAAAACAAAACCCAAACCTACCACACTAAGACGGATACTAACTTCAGACCCTGTAAAGCTTGCAACCAAAATCATGCTCTGCGAGCATGTTTTAAATTTAAATCGTGGCCATTTGCTCAAAAGAAGAAATTCGTTGTTGATAATAAGATATGTGAAAACTGTCTATCCCATGGCCATACTACTCAAAACTGCCAAAGTGATAATGTGTGCCAAAAATGTCAGCAAAAACATCACTCTCTTTTGCACCCTGAAAATAATCATGCTGGAAGACGAGATGGAACACAGCGCAGTCTGGCGCAAAATGTTAATACTTTCCATACTGATGCGGTAGTTAACGATCAACCGACTACTTCAGCCGCTGCTTACACCGTGCCCATTACTGATGTGCAATTAAACTTTGCCAACTCTGGGGAAGGAACTGTTTTGCCCACTGCTTTGGTTGATCTGGAACATTTGGGAACAAATTTTACTATTCGAGTTTTTATAGACCAGGGCTCGCAGGAATCATTTATTTCCAGCAGAATGATTAACCGTTTCTCAATTCCGACTAAGAGATCTTTCACGAGGATATCTGGTCTAGGAGGAACGATTTTAGAAAATTCCTCTAAAGTGTGCAATATAACTTTAAAGTCTCGCAAATCAGATTTTAGGCTACACACTTCGGCTTTAGTCGTTTCGAACTTGAAGAATTTGATGCCATATGCACAAACTCATATCTCTGATTGGTCCGAATTAAAACAACTTGACTTAGCAGATCCAAATTTTTTCAAACCTGGGCCCATTGATATGTTGTTGGGTAGCGATGTTCTGCCATCTATCATTAAAGCTGGTTTGGAAAAGAATGTAGCAGGAAGTCTTCTCGCTCAAAATTCTGAATTTGGTTGGCTTATAAGTGGGCCCCCGAAACGTCGAACTGTTACAACTTTTGCATCATGGGTTACATCAAATGATACCCTTAATGAAGATGTAAAGAAATTTTGGGAATTGGAAGAAATACCTAAGTCGAAAACTCTTTCTGATTCTGATATTTGGTGTGAAAACTTTTACCGTGAGACAACTTGCCGCTTACCAAATGGGAGATACCAAGTAAGATTGCCATTTCGTCAAGATCTACCTCCCGAAGTATTTCTCGGATCTTCGAGACGAGCTGCTATGGCTCAGTACTTAAACTTAGAGAAACAATTACAGAAAACACCTGAGCTTATGACTGAGTACTCGAACGCTTTACAGGAATATTTGGAACTGAATCATATGGAGCCTACTAAGTCATATGAAATCTGTGTAAATTCTCGTTACTGTTCTTTTTACTTACCACATCATGCAGTTGTCAAACCTGAGCGGACTACAACAAAAGTCAGAGTGGTATTTAACGCTTCAAAGAAAACTACTACTGGATTTTCTTTAAATGATATTCTGCACACTGGACCGATACTACAAAATGATTTAACAAATGTTATTTTGCGTTGGCGGTTCTTTAAGTATGTGTTTAATGGCGACATACAGAAAATGTATCGTCAAATTCATGTACATGAAAATGATCAACAATTTCAGCGAATTCTGTTTCGAAATTCTCAATCTGAAAGTATCCTTGATTATGCATTGAAAACTGTGACTTTTGGAGTAAACTGTGCTCCATATTTAGCCATTCGCACCCTTATACAACTGAGTGACGATGCAAAACACACTCATCCCACTGCATCGTCAATTCTTCGAGATCAAATATATGTTGATGATGTTCTCTCTGGAGGACATTCTCTTGCTGAAACCAAATATTATTTAATTCAACTTGTTGATTTACTAGACTCTGCGGGTTTTCCTCTTAAAAAACTTACCGCAAATCATCCTGAGATTTTAAAAAATATGCCCCCCGAGGATCTTCTAAACGAAGACTTCTTGAAATTGGAGGATACGAGTGAAACAAAAACGTTAGGCATTCGATGGAATGCAATGAATGATTGTTTCCATTATAAAGTTTCAGTTATTACTATGCCGTCTCCTCCTTTGACTAAAAGGAAAATACTTTCGATAGTAGCCAAGATATTTGATCCCGCTGGTTGGTTGGCTCCAATTATAATTGTAGCAAAAATTCTTTTGCAACAACTGTGGATTGACGGGACTGATTGGGACGAAGAAGTCAAGCCACATTCACTTGAGAAGTGGGAATACTTTGTTACAAATTTGCCTGATATTGAACTCATTAAAATTCCTCGTTGGCTTCACTACTCTCCACAAACTCGGATGCAAATTCACGGCTTCTGTGATGCATCAGAGAAAGCATACTGTGCCTGTATTTATGTCTGTACATACCCCTCGGAAGAACCTGGAATTTCACACTTGCTTGCATCCAAAAGTAAAGTAGCACCTTTGAAAACTTTAAGTTTGCCGAGACTGGAATTATGTAGCGCTGCACTCTTGTCCAAACTGTTGAGATCTGTTTCTCAGAACTTACCGTTCTCAGTAGCTGATGTATATTTATGGTCTGATTCAACGATTACGTTGGCTTGGCTAGATAAGCCACCATACCACTGGAAAACTTTTGTGGCAAATAAGGTTTCTGAAATATTGGAAAACGTCGGCAATGCCACTTGGAGACATGTTCCAACGTCAGATAATCCCGCCGATATTGGCACTCGTGGGTGTACTGCATCGGAACTTAGTAGTAACTGGCTATGGTGGCACGGGCCGAAATGGCTTTCAAAACCTATTGAATTTTGGCCAAAATCTGTAACATTTAAAGAACCTGATCTGGAGCGAAGAGTATCCACTTTCCAAACTGATAGTCAACCTGAGGATATATTAGATCGGTTTTCTTCCTTTAGTCGAGCCCTACGAGTACTATGCTACATATATCGATTCGTAAGAAAATGTAGGAATCAAACTTTGGTGAATATGCAGAATGACTTTATTACTAAGGATGAAATAATGACTGTCAAATTTAACTTAATACGTATAGCCCAAAAGAATTATTACGCACCAGAATATCAAGCGCTTGAGAACAACTTGCCCATTAGCTCAAAAAGCAAACTACTAACGTTAAACCCGAAACTTGATGAATACAAACTGCTACGAATAAATGGTCGTTTGGCGAACGCCGATCTTAGCTACAACGAGCGACATCCAATAATACTGCCTGAGAAATCACGTTTCTGCAAGCTGTTTATTGATTTTACTCATAAAATGTTGCTCCACTCTGAATACCAAGTAATGTTGCGTGCAATCCGCCAAGAATTCTATGTAGTTCGCTTAAAAAGTTCAATACGACACTGTATAAGGAACTGTCGCACATGTGCAATTTATAAACATCGTATTCGAACTCAGATAATGTCGTCTTTGCCAACTGAAAGATGTACTTTTTCCTTGCCATTTACGTATACTGGAGTGGACTTTGCGGGTCCGTTTGATTTGAAAACATCTAGACTGCGGAACGCAAAACTGCACAAGGGTTACGCTGCAATTTTTGTATGCATGTCAACTCGTGCTGTTCACTTGGAGGTTTGTTCGGAATTAACCAGTGAAGCTTTTTTGTCGACTTTTATTAGGTTTGTTGGAAGGCGAGGATTCCCTAACAAAATTTATTCTGATAACGGCACGAATTTTGTTGGTGCAAGTAGGACATTATTGGCTGAATATAGAACTTTTTTGAAGAATGTTCAGAAATCTGTTGCTGAAAAATATAGTACTCATGGATTTTCATGGCATTTCATTCCGCCCCACGCCCCACATATGGGAGGATTGTGGGAGGCGGCTGTGAAAAGCATGAAAACTCATTTACGTAAAGTTGCTTCCAATATTAAATTCACTTTTGAGGAATTTTCCACTTTACTGATTCGAATAGAAAGTATTTTGAATTCACGGCCCCTTTCACCCATTAGCGAGGATCCCACGGAATTGATTCCACTTACTCCTGGTCATTTATTGAGAGGAGCTGCTCTTATTGCAGTTCCGGAAGAATATTCCGACAACCTAACACTTATAAATCGCTGGAAACGATTAAAAACATTACAAATACAATTTGCGAAAAGGTGGAAAACAGAGTACATTTGTGAATTACAGAAACGACACAAATGGAAATCTACTCAACAGAATTTAAAGGTCGATGATTTTGTAATAGTAAAGGAAGATAACCTTCCGCCTAACGAATGGTGCCTTGGCAGGGTTACCAACGTTTTTAGAGGCAGTGATTGTAATGTTCGTGTTGCTGAAATTCGAACACAAAACGGAACACTGATTCGCCCATTAGTAAAACTTTGTATACTTCCAAACGCTTAGGAGTTACATTTGCCCACCGTTCACAATTTAATAAATTTACGTTTACAGCTCAATATCTGCCCTTCCAAAATGCCGCATCTGCCACAAAAGGCATACATTAAAAAACTGTCAAGCTTTTTTCAATATGGATGTCACAAAACGAAGGCAAGAAGTGAAGGAGAAGCGGTTTTGTTTTAAATGCCTGTGCTCTTCCCATACCCGTGATTGGTGTACATCACGCAAAACATGCATGGTGTGTAACAACAATCACCACACACTGTTACATGTCGACCACAACAAGCCTCGCCGTACTCATCAAAGACACGCTTCCAAGTCTTCTCATAGCACTCAGCGCCAACGCCAGGATGTCAATCGCCATAATTCAACCAGGTTGTCGTCAAATGGCAACCAATCAAAGCGTGCCCCACCATTGGTTCACGAACGACTAAGCCGTAAAAGAAAAATTCACGTTTTTCTTCCCACTGCACTGGCACGTCTCCTTACCCCTGGTGGTCCTGCCAAGGTAAGATTGATGCTGAATTCAGCAAGCCTCCGAACTTATATCCTGAGGTCTATGGTACAACGTCATCATCTGTCAACAACTCGAAAAAATGGCGAAGAATTCTGCACACTCAGCATGCAGTCCTACTATGATCCAGCGATGAAGATTCAGATCACAGGAGCGGTTCAACGCCGATTTGAGGTAGCAACACCAGAGACCACGGAAGATAAGCAACTGCAATCAGTTTATAATCATATTGCGGACTTAGCCGACCCCCATTTTTATAACCCGATTGATATTGAAGTGGTAATTGGAAATGATCAAATTTCTAAGATCCTACTGGCGGGCCTAATACAATCATCCTCCTCTATGCCTATAGCTCAAAGCTCAATTTTTGGATGGGTTATATCCGGTGCTTACAGTTATTAAGTTGCAACGCTGCAAGGGGGGCTGAATGTTGAAATTCGTTTCAACAAAATCATTAATTTTTTCAACTTGTTATTGAATTGAATTGCATTTACCTGAAGTAACAATATAATATAATGAATTGTAGTATTAATAATCGTATTGAATTATTCGAATATCTTCAAAATTAAGATACATATATATGGCAACTATTTATACATGAATTTATCGATAACTGCCTCTTCTCAAATAGATAGAATTTCTCCATTTTTAAAATTGTTGCTCTAAAAGATAAATGAATTTTCACTCAATTAATCATAACGCCTGCGCGCGAACCATATTAGACTTACTTGTGCTTGAACATCTGAAGTGGTAAGAAGCCAAACACTGTAAATAAACCTACCTCAAACTGAAACCTCCATTACTTTTCTTATTTATTTGCATATTTTCTAACTGATAAACTTTTGCGGAGATACACTATTAAAACGATACAGTCCACTTGTAGAATACCGCATTTGTTCATATAGTATGCTTGGATACTAATCAGCCTCTTCAAATAAAGAGAGGGAGAGATTAATGGGTGGATATCTTTTGTACCCAAATAAGAGGATATTTCTTAGTGATGACAAAAACCTTTGTTGCACCCCACACGGATGAAAAAGACTGTTTTTCATATGTTTGGCTATAAACATTATATGTTTGGAACACAAATTTTTAAACACAATATTTTTGAGTACAAGCATATAATGTTCATAAACTAGCATAACATGTTTGGGACATATCTGTTAATATGTTAGAACATATTATGTTTGGGACATAAAATGTTTGTAAATATAATATGCTTGGATGCAAACATATATTAATTTAGAAATAGCCTATAAACATATATGTGTTTAGTAGCTTGGAGCGCTATTTAACAGGGAGCGATATTGAATTAAGTTGGTGGTTGTTGCTTGTTATTACAAAATTAACATTTTATTTTTCCTTGGGCAATTGATCAGCTACTTCTTTGATCCTTACAAACTGTGTAGTCCGCTGTTCGAATCCCCGTCCGGCAAAAGGTAAAATTAAAATAAAAAAAATCATAAAATTGAATAATTTCTTCTACAATGTTTGTATTACAGAAAAAGGTGCTAAGAACTAAAAAATCTCGTGGAAGTGAGAAAGATGTCGGGGAATATACAATTGGGCAGAAACAAAATTTTGAGCATTCAGGTCGAAAACCTATGTTGTTAGCACCTATATTACCTGTTTATTTTCATAATTCATTATGATTGTAAATATATAAATAAATAAATAAAATTTTGAGCACAATATTGTTTGGGAGAATTTTTTTAAGCATATAATATTTTTGGGTGCAAAATGCTTCCAAACATATTATATGTTCACATAATAACATATTGTTTTTTGGAAGACAACATTATTGAATTTGGATGCAAAAATACAAAATGTTTGGAACTTAGACTACCCAAACATATATTGTTTAGACCAATATGCTTTCAAACATATTATATATTGGAAGAGATCAAACATATAAATGTTTGGGCAATACCCAAAAATGTATATGCTTGAAGCAAAATATGTTTGGGAGTATATGTCACAGAAGCGATTTTTTGTGAGCGTGCATTTACCAGGATTATAGGACAAGTTGGTAAAGGATTTTCATCTAGCCCTTGAAATACTTGAAGAGATTTAAAAAAAAATATGTGTTATTTGAAACCAAAATGGAAAATCAAATTTATCCTGAAAACTCAAATACCTACAAATTGAAAGATAAATAATTTTTTCCAGAGATAGAAGTAATGTTGCTAAAAAATCTATGTAGTTTAAAAATATCTATTTTCTCTATTCCCCACTAAAATCAATTTTTTTATTGATAAACAACAACTTAGTTTAATGCGCACTTATTTTTTAAAATAAAACCACTATGTGTTTTTTACCATTTTGCATACTACAGTGCACGTGAACACTGCCTAACGTGAACTCCGAATAACGTGAACACGCTTTTTCTTACACTAACTACTACGTAACGCTGAAAAACATGAAATTTGACGTAAAAGCCAGATTCACAATGCCAAATACAATTTACGGAACTATTTAGTGGTCTACTCGTAGTTTGGCTTTTTTTGGGAATTTTAATTTTAACTGCCGAATATGGCTATGTTTTGTTCTGAAATTCGTTGAAGTTCGCTAACGTGAACTCTCCTGGTTTTAATTAGTTCACGCTACCGCGAGAGCACTGTATATATTTTTCGGAAGTCCAATAAATTCAACATTCAGACAATTTCCTTCGTCATGTCTTACCGTTGTTGACTCTATCTATTGGCAGTAGATAATGCGTCGGTAAAATTTCTGGAAATAACACCCTCAGGATCTTCTCTGTTAAATCTTTTTAATAGATTACTTGTTGCCTTATGCTAACAAATCAAAATTTGCGGTTACTACTTCATATATAGGCATTTACTTTCTTAAAAATCTTAATGATAATAATGAATTTTTTTCATTCATTCTTTTATTTACAAAAAAATCTCCCTTTACTACGCTTAAAACGAACCAAGGGATTATGCTGCTTTATTAGCCAGATTTCATTCATAACACCTTTAAATATGTTTTCACTATGACTAATGAATTTCTTGAAATTATGATATGATCCCTTAAATGCCAGCCTGCTGCTCTTGAATGCAAATGAAGAGTCAATTTAAACCCAACTCGACAAATATTCAAACAAAAAATCAAAAATCACATTCAGGTCGGTGAGATTTGCGTTCACGCTATGCAACCTTACCCAAGGGAGTTATGTCAACATACTGAAAAATATGAATTATTCCTTTCTTAACTGAAAATTCACGGTGAAGAACATGATGGTGGTTGTTGATGTGATTGTTCCCGTATGAGGGATGTCCGGAAACCCACAATTGTGAATTGCAAATAAAACAGAACTAATCGGCCCTTTATGAAAATATGAAATGCTATTTTTTCACACCACTCCTTTTGTCATCGGCCATCCTTTTGAATTAGGATATTTTCAATAACTACGGCCAGACTAAAACTCTTAGCTTGTCGGTCTGTCTGTCACTCGTTTGCATCCCCCCGCAACAAAAAATTGGAAATCAAAGCAACCAAACAGGCAGTCAGTCAGTGAGGCGAGCAATTTGTAAGCTTTTAAAAAAACACATAACACAATCCATTTTATATGGTGGTTGTGGTGGTGTTGGTGATGACGATGATGATGATTTGAGGGCAAGGACTACTCAGGATTAGTGGCTGCGAAAGGGCAACAAATCCTCTGTTGCTTCTGGAATTATGAATCTTGCAATATGCTCTTGGGGTCAAATGACATATTGTCAGACTAATTGAACTGGTTTTTGAAATGCCGTGTAATGTATACCCACGGGTATGGACGGAGTATGAGGCTGGTATATGTTTGCAAATGTGATTGTTCCAGCGAAGTTGGCATCCTTATTGTGTAACCCTATTAATTCATCTTGATAATATTATTTCGAATGATAATATTATTGAACTATGTAAGAGATATTGTAGGTTATATTCCCATGAACATTTGTGTCCAAAAAATATTGAGAGGATTTCAATCCCATCGAGTATATGGTATAGCAAGTTATCTGCAGTTTCGGTGCAAAATTGTTCATCTATCTGGGCAAATCATTGTACATTCCGAGCTGTTTTTCATATTTTTGGGTGTACAAATTATATGTTTGGAACTCAAATTTTTAACACATTATTTTTAAGTGCAAGCATATAATGTTCATAAACTAGCATAACATGTTTGGGACATATATGTTAATGTGTTTGAACATATTATGTTAGGGACATACGATTTTTGTAAATATAATATGTGTGGATGCCAACATATATTAATTTAGAAATAGCCTATAAACACATACATATTTGTTTAGAAAGAGAGACCTAGAGAGTATGCTGCAAGTAAAAGAATGGAAGTAAGCAATATATGCACACAAAGACAATTGCATTAATTTTTTTTCTACCAGTGAAACATATTATGTTTAAACAATACAAACAATATTTTGTTTGGACCAATCCTGAAAATATATATGCTTGAAGCTGATTGTGTTTGGGAGTGCAGCAATCCCGCTGTTTCGATTTACGACGTCAAATTTTTTGTTCCATCCAACTTTGATTTACGTCGTCGATTTTTTGCCAACTTTATCGGAAACGCCTTCCATAAGTGAAATAAGTACCAACGATGATGACATCGAAACATTTATTTCTGAAGTTCTTACCGAAAATTCGTCAAATTCGGATTGATATTGCATATATAACGCAATTGTCGGAATTGCGATGTTTTTTAATATAAAGGTAAAGGTTTTTCTTTATTCTTGATCAGGGAGTAATTCTAAGACGATGGTTTAGGTTAGGATAAAGTGGCAGCCCGATTAAGATTCAGGCTCACTTAGACTATTCAGTCCATTGTGATACCACATTAACTAAAAGTACCTATTACATATGGGCACTTCTAGTTTTAACCGCTGAACCTTCTTGCCTATTTTTAACGTTTTCCAGATCCGCCAGTAATCTGAAGCTATATGCTCCTAAAAGTTGCTTGCGCTTTACACAAAATGCAGGACACTCACACAAGAGGTGTTTAGTTGATTCCTTTTCCTCCGCATCATGACAGCTCATACAATAGTCATTATACTTCGCGCCTATAGTTGTTGCAAAATCGCCTATCAGGCAGCGACCCGTTATAGCAGATATCAGGAGTGATATCTGACGTATCGAGAACACTAGCATATCTAGTGCGCGGTTTAAGTTTAAATGGGTCCATATTTGCTTGGTGTCGTTACAGCCCTTGCAATTCTCCCATCGAACATTTGCCATCATAACAGCCTTCTCACGCAGCATGAGCTTGCAGGTAGGGGCATACCAACAAATTCTAGTTCCCCTGGAATATGTAAGGTAGTCCCTAGCTTTGCCAACTCATCCGCTTCGCAGTTCCCCGGTATGCTCCTATGGCCAGGCACCCATATTAGGTGAATATTGTACTGCTCAGCCATCTCATTGAGAGATTTGCGGCAGTCGATGGCCGTTTCCGAGTTGAGGAACACAGAGTCCAAGGATTTTATTGCAGGTTGACTGTTTGAGTATATATTAATGCCCACATTTTTTGGAACATTCCTTCTCAGCCAATTCGCCACCTCTCTTATTGCTAATATTTCAGCCTGAAAAACACTACAGTGATTAGGTAATCTTTTCGCTATTCGAAGTTCCAGATCATTAGAATATACTCCGAAACCCAACTGTCCATCCAATTTAGAGCCATCAGTGTAGAAATCTATATATTCTTTATTCCCCGGGGTCTTTGTGCACCACGCCTCACTGTTGGGGATTAGAGTCTCAAACTTTTTGTCGAAAAGTGGACTCGCCAAAGTGTAATCCACTACGTTAGGCACATCTGGCTTTATTTTGAGGACCGAACTTTGACCGTAACTTTTTTCCGACCACAGCGATAGCTCGCGCATATAGATGCAGCATGACATTAAGGGAATTTGTTCCTGTCTTGCTGAATGCGCCTGAGATACACAAACACGCCATACGCTGAACTTTGTCTAAACTTGTTGGCTGGTGAAATGCCGGCCACCAGACTACAACACCATATAGCATTATAGGTCTAACTACTGCCGTGTATAGCCAATGCACAATTTTTGGTTTTAGTCCCCACTTTTTTCTTATTGCCTTTTTGCACGAGTATAAAGCTACCGTTGCTTTTCTCGCCCTTTCTTCAATATTAAGCTTAAAGTTCAGCTTCCTGTCCAAAATAACGCCAAGGTATTTTGCACACTCACCAAAGGGAATTTCAATACCCCCTAAGGAAATGGGTCTAATCGTGGGAGTTTTGCGATCTGTGCAGTACATGACTAGTTCTGTCTTTGCAGGATTTTCCCCAAGACCATTGTCTTTCGCCCATTTCTCAGTCATCCGGAGGGCCCTCTGAATAATATCTCTGATTGTGGATGGGAATTTTCCCCTGACTGCTACAGCCACATCTTCTGCGTATGCCACCACTTTTATCCTTTCTTTTTCTAGGGTAACCAGAAGGTTATTTATAGCAACATTCCAAAGAAGAGGTGATAGAACTCCTCCTTGGGGAGTGCCTCTGTTCACATACCTTTGTATGTATGCTTGTCCTAGTGTGGCTGAAATAGGTCTCTTCATTAGAAGTTCGTCTAATAGCCTAAGTATACATGGATCAACATTCAGAGTTGTCAGTCCATTTACTATCGAGCTCGGATGGACATTATTGAACGCCCCTTCGATGTCTAGAAACGCCACGATTGTGTATTCTTTGACAGATAGTGAGCTTTCAATAAAGCTGACTAGTTCATGTAATGCGGTTTCAGTAGACCTGCCCTTCGAGTATGCATGCTGTCGTTTCGAGAACAAATTTGAATCGATGATAGTTCTAAGATAAATATCTATCATCCTTTCCAGAGTCTTAAGTAGGAATGAGGATAAGCTGATTGGTCGGAAATCCTTCGCCCTCGAGTGAGAGGCTTTTCCCGCTTTAGGTATGAAAACGACTTTTGTTTCCCTCCACTTTCCTGGGATATATGAAAAGCTGATACATCCTTTATATATCGCCGACAACTAGGGGATAATTTTGTCAGTCACTGCTTGTAACTCCGCTGGAGTAATTCCATCAGGTCCGGGGGATTTGAATGGTCCAAAGCTATTTAACGCCCATCATATTCTAGATTCCCATACAATTTTCTCGATAGGAAACGACCGCTGAACCACTGTGGCACCGCCAGAACCTGGTTCAACCGTCTGATTTCCAGGAAAATGTGTGTCCAATAGTACCTCCAGCGTCTCCTCACTGGACGTTGTCCAATTGCCCTCCGATGTTTTAATGAAACCTGGAGCGGAGTTGGTGGATGCTAGAACCTTCCGTAGTCTGGAAGCCTCGGACGTATTCTCAATACTGCTGCAGTAATCATTCCATGAACTCTAAGACGATATAAGCATGTCCGTCTGTCTGTCTGTTATAATCACGCTACAGTCTTCAATAGTGGAACTATCGTCCTGAAATTTGCCACACAATCGTCTTTTGTCTGACGTTTTGACGCAGGCCAAGTTCGAAGGTGGGCCACATCGGTCCAGGGTTTGATATACCTCCCATATAAACCGACCACCCGATTTGGAGTCTTGGTCTTATAGAAAACGTAGTTTTTATCCAATTTGCCTGCAATTGGATATCTAGAGGTATTTTAGGAAAGTGTGCCGAAAATGGTGAATATCGGACCATGTTTTGGTATAGCCCCCATATAGACCGATCTCCCGATTTTACTTCTTGAGCTTCTAGAATCCGTAGTTTTTTTCCAATTTACCGGAAATTGGATATCTGCAGGTATTCTAGGAGCATAAAGAGGTGTTCCAAAAATGGTGATTATCGGACCATGTTTTGATATAGCCCCCTTTAGACCGACCTCCCGATTTAACTCCTAAGGAAATTGTAGTTTTTATCCGATTTGCCAAAAATTGAAAATATGCTTGCAGTTTAGACTCACAAGTGTATATGATTTAGTTTTTATCGGTCCATTTGGTAAGGCCTCCATATAGATAGATTTCAGATCTTGAGGGTACAGAAGGTGCACTGATCATGAAAATTGCTTGAAACTGAATGTGAAATTTCCAGATTTTACTTCTCGTAATCAGATTTTAGATTTAAAATCAAGGCGTTATTTCATCATTTTCTTGCACACGTACAACAAACAAAAACAAACAAAAAATGGTTCTTATAAATCCAGAATCTGATATAGTCTTCATAGGTAAAATCTTTACATTTATCTTCGGGAAGCGTACTGGTTGAACAGATCTGCTGGAGAAAATGTGGGCCGAACTTGTTTAAAATCAATGAGATACATTTTCAAGAAAGCTAAATTAATTCAATTATAATATTTATCTGATTAAAAACCAGTTCTGAAGTTTTTTTATGATGTTGCCAACATTTTATTTTATTGTGGACTATATATTAAATAGTCTATATCGATTTTTTTTTATCAGCGCACAAAAAACTGTATGTGAAATGTTTGTCATAATGATACCAGAAGAATGATTTTTGGACTAAATGTGAATATCTCTCGTATAAGTGCGATGGACTATAAATCCAGAAAACTACCGTATTATGTTTGAAAAGTGTACGAACATTTCCTTCTACTTTAATAAGCATTGATCTTATTTGTATTGTCCTTAAATTTTATATTCACGTTCATAACATTTTTGAGTCATATTTGGAACAAACAAAATCATGTAATATCAAAGTCTCATTTTCATGTACTATCAAAGTCCTTTAAAAAAGTTTTAACGACAACTTAAATTTCCAAATTCATGGACGACATCAAGTAGAAATTATGCTATTTATACCCTTCACCACTACTGTGGTACAGGGTATAATAAGTTTGTGCATTTGTATGTAACGCCAAGAAGGAAAAGTCTGAGACCCATCGTTTAGTATACCGATCGTCTTAGAATTAAATCTGAGTCTGAGTCGATTTAGCGATGTCCGTCTGTCTGTCTGTCTGTCTGTCTGTCTGTCTGTTGATGTATTTTTGTGTGCAAAGTACAGCTCGCAGTTTTGGTCCGATTGTCCTAAAATTTGGTATAGGGTCCTGTTTCGGCTCAAAGACGATCCCTATTGATTTTGGAAAAAATCGGTTCAGATTTAGATATAGCTGCCATATATATTTTTCACCGATCTGGTCATAATTGGCGTGTATATCAACCGATCTTCCTCAAATTCCGTACACATGAATATTTTATGGGTCTCGAAAAACTTGCAAAATATCAGCCAAATCGGTTCAGATTTAGATATAGTTCCCATATATAGCTTTCGCCCGATTTACACTCATTTGCCCACAGAGGCCAAGTTTTTGCTCCGATTTAGTTGAAATTTTGCACAGGGAGTATAATTAGCATTGTAGCTATGCGTGCCAAATTTGGTTGAAATCGGTTCAGATTTAGATATAGCTCCCATATATAGCTTTCGCCCGATTTACATTCATATGACCACAGAGGCCAATTTTTTATATCCGATTTAGTTGAAATTTTGCACAGGGAGTAGAATTAGCATTGCAGCTATGCGTGCCAAGTTTGGTTGACATCGGTTCAGATTTAGATGTAGCTCCCATATATATGTTTTTCTGATTTCGACCAACATTTTCCTTGTAAAATCGCCACTGCTTAGTCTAAAAGTTGTAAAAATGACTCTAATTTTCCTAAACTTCTAATACACATATATCGAGCGATAAATCATAAATAAACTTTTGCGAAGTTTCCTTAAAATTGCTTCAGATTTAAATGTTTCCCGTATATTTTTCCATATTGTGTTCTACCCTAGTGCATTAAATTTTGAGTCTATAGGTTTTGTAGAAGTCTATCAAATTCTGTCCAAATCGAGTGATATTTAATTGTATGTATTTGGGACAAACCTTTATATATAGCCCCCAACACATTTGACGGATGTGATATGGTATCGAAAATTTAGATCTACAAAGTGGTGCAGGGTATAATATAGTCGGCCCCGCCCGACTTTAGACTTTCCTTACTGGTTTTCGTTTAAAAACTCACATTAAAAAAGTATGGAAAACATCTTCTATTTTTGAACGGGTTGTTGCTTTGATTAAAGCCAAAATTTTCTATTCTGTTATGAACCTCATTTGTAAGTCGAATCACTTAAGTATAAGGACAAAAAGACTTCATTGAAAAGTTTATCGACTTTTGGACAAAGAAAAAAACTTTGTAGCAAAGAAATGCGTCTTCGCATTCGTATTTTTGTCGGTCTATAAATAAATAATTTCATAATATTTTAATAAATATTACATTTCCATTTCGATTAGATTGAATTAAAAGTGTTCTAATTTTTGTCTTATCTTCATGTATCTCCCTATGGAAGCTTCCAATATCTACAATTTATCGCGTATCCAAAGACGTTTTTCGAGAAATTTGAAAAAAAAAATCCCGCATCCCGGGAATAAAAAAGAAAAACCCGTTGTTAGCTTCCCTCAACACTACTGTTCCGACATCCATGGTTTCGATAAGAGCGGATTAATATTGGTGAAACATCCTCTTATGTTCAATTAAGTGGAAAATTCATTATATTTGGCTGCCCGAGAGTGAGAAGTTGACACGGTTGTTACAATAGCAAGGATTAGTGGTGATGAAGCAATAATGAAGTGCGAATGAACTGATAAATGGGAAGGTAACAAATTGCCCTTTGTGGAGTGTGTGTGTGTGGGGGGGGGGATTATTTAGTACCACATAACCATCCTTGTTGTCCTTAGCAAGAAAGTACACATTCAAGTCAATGGTTAATGGGAAATATGCCAACAACAAGTCTCTAATAAGGGAGGATATAATGTGGTCTCAAGAGTACCTCTTGAACTGTGTCAAACAAAATGTTTTTAATTTGCTGCATTTTTGGAATTGTGGAGTTATGGAGCCCCATTGATGGAATGGATACTTGTATTTGCACTCAGTCTAATGCAGCTGTCATTAAAATTTGTCATCTATAATGAGACAACACATCAGAACCGGTTCGCTTCTATTTATGACCTGTGTGTCGATTACAAAGACAACAGAAACAGAATTATGAAGTATATCTCGCGCTGCATATGAGAGATGCGGACATCAAATCGAAAAGGCATTTCGAGTCCATTAATATTAGAGTGGTGCGCTTTTGTGTGCGTTTTATTTATGTTTCGCATGGCTCCTTTGCCCCCATCATCCGACCGCACCAAGACCATGTTCCCGTCATAAGTACATGTGTCTATATTTATTTCCAGTATACAACCAGGAACAAGGAGCCGGGAACATGTGTCATATTTTTCTGAAGCACTCTTCTCCTTGCTTGCGCGCTCTGGCTGCAGGTTAATACCGACAACGTCGACGACCGCTTTCAAAAGAAGATCTTATGTTTTCAATTTTAGATTACAACAATAATAGAGAATGAATACATGAGTAATTAGAATATAATAATAGTCGGCCCTGGCCAACCTTTGGTACTCCTGGCGGACCAGTTGACAATTGTGTGTCCCGTATGCACACAAAGGCGAAAATATGAGATACGACTTTCCTGGGCTACATTGGTTTGCACTTGTTACCAAATAAATACCTCATTGCTGATGACGATGATGATGTCTTGTGGTGAATTTGAAATTCAAGGGCGTATTGTCCTTCTCTGCATGTTGCGCACTCGGTTTTCATACCTTCAACGCCACCCTTCCTCCAAACATCCAGCGAGCATCCATTGTGTCAGCCATTCATTCATTCATTCCATATCCATTCATTGTGATGTGGAGAGACACACACAAAAGAATCAAGTCCGTCCATACGGAACTTCGTAAACACACATCGAAAGCTAACGATGCGTTTATGATGGCAACGAAGCGAATTTAGGCGTGTTTTAGACTCAATTTGGCGCTTATTCGCCATGCATGGCGGTTGTCAACACTGAATATGCTACTGTTGCCACTGATTTTCCTATTGCCGCTGCCGCTACTGCTACTGTTTGGCGACTTTATGTGTTGCTTGTTATTTACTATTTATTGTTGTTGCTTTTGTTTCTGTTTCAGTTTTGGTGTCTTTTTTGTGTACTTTTACATCGTCGGCCTATAGGGATTAAGCGAATACAATACGACAATGACATCGATGATGAGGATTACACGATGGCAGGAGTGTGAGGGCATAAGGCCGAACTGCTTAGAAAAGTTCTTTTCTTTTGACGATTTTTTTTTTTTGCCTCATTTTGGGTTATCATAATTCATGTATTACAAGGGGATGGAGTGAAAACGTTGGATGCCAGTATAGAGCCTATATATGGTGAAGAGAATGAAATTGCAGCAGTGAAGAGTATTAGAGAGGAAATCAAAACAAATGTTGAATTTTTTATTCAAGAAAAGTCCCAGTTTTGTTATATGCAACGCCTCATTTAGTTTTTCCGGCGTTAGGAACACAATACAGAGCCTCGCATTTGATGCGTTTTGTGTCAACAACGACAACGAATTCCACTTTGGTAGAATTTGCGATTTAAAGAGTGGGCGTACGAAAACAATTGGAATTTTTATTGTATCGATGAATGCAGTTCCGTCAGAAAGGTTATAGAAGTTGGAAAAAGGTTATCAGCAAAAACATTTCTATTTCCCAATGTCTGTAGTTAGTTGTTGTAAATTATGCTAGGTTGGGTTGTATAGTAGAGTCGGATTTTTCCGACTGATGTTGGTAGATAGACAGTTCTTACTAAGTAGGGCTGTCATTCGGGATCGATTTTTATAAACCCCGGGATTCGGGATTTCAAAATATAGAATCCCGGTGTTCCGGGGATTTTTTCGGAATCCCGAAATTTTCGGGATTCTTTAAATATTTTATGCAATAACAATCTACAGCGCCAAAAATTGTTGTAATTCAATTTTATTAACAAAAGAGCATAAGAGTTAATTAAAAACCAACTACAAATTGCTACCGTACTTAACGAACGCTAAGTAAAGGGTGGTTAAATTGTAAGGGCCGATGTTGAATGTGAACCACACCTAAACGCCAAGTTTTTTCCGAATTTTTTTTAACATTTCTCTATTTCAGATTTACTCAATTTGAACCATGGAGAGATACACAATCCAACAACGTTCCAATGGTTCCAAGAAATGGCAACAATGGATGATCAATTTTCGAAGAAAATCATCTTCAGTGATGAGGCACATTTTCACCTCAGTGGATTCGTCAATAAACAGAATTGCCGCATTTGGGTGATTGTAGAAAAACCAATGCACCCACATCTTTGTGCGGTTTATGGGCTGGCGGCATCATCGGGCCGTATTTTTTCCAAAATGAGGCCGGTCAGGCAGTTACTGTGAATGGTGTTCGCTATCGTGAGATGATAACGAACTTTTTATGGAAGATATGGATGTGGACGATATGTGGTTTCAGCAGGACGGTGCCCATAAGCGTAGGAAGGCCTCTGGGGAGGGGGCTTAGCCCCCCAGAAAAAATGTAGCCCCCCCCAGAATTTGAAAACCTATTTACGATTTTACATTTTTATAAAAATTAAACAAGTATATACAACCGCACAAAGTTCCGCTAAAGACTTTCATGCACAATCGAATTACTTGGGTTGTGGTAGCAGTTGCCGATGGCAATGTTTGAAGTCTGATATTTATGAAATAGAGCTGTGATTGAACTTATGGTTTAGTTGAATAACTAACAGCCTGTTTCTGTATGTCGAACGAGTTCAATCGATCGACTGAAATGCATAGAAACAGCTGTTTTTTGGTTATAAATTCAGCTGTTTGTTTCCATTTTAGTCGATCCACAGAGCTCATTCGACATACATAAACATGCTGTAAAGCTCCAATATAATAATGTTTAGTCTGGTTTAGTCATCTTAATTAAAAAATAGGAATTTCTATTAAAACTATTCTTTCATACATTAATATCTTAATAATGCTGCAAAAAAGTGTCGCCAAAAAAGAAGTGAAAATGTTCTTTTTGGGTCCGGAAGTGGTGCAAAATTGGCGGAGAAGCGATGAATGTAATAGAACTCGTCATAGAACGAATGTCCACCATTTCAACAGCCGTTGCAATAAATTTGCATCACTTCTTACGGTGTGATCCGAATTCAGAGTTTTGAATGTGAATTAAAAAATTGTGTGATATTTTCCCAAATACATAATTTTTATTTATTCGTTTTTTATTTGATTTTTGGTCGACCTTTTGTTAGAATTATATAAATATTTATAAAGCTTCAAGAAACATTAATTTATAATAATTTTTATATTTTTTATGATTTTTAATGCATTCTAACGCTTGTTTGAATATTTTCAAAAATTATCGATTTTTCTATAATGGATTTAGCATTTTTGTGGCAAAATTTGAATAATTTTTACCATTTTATTTATTCTTACTCTTTTTTTAAACTATGTGAATAAAGAAAACAAAAATTACGCATTAAAATATGAAAAAACTGAAGTAAAAAACTTCCTGTGTAGTTAATATAATTAACTTCTTTGTGAGGACATTTTTGGAAGTGCTTTTAAACTTGTGCCTTTAAAACAAATCCCAACTTTTTTTCTGGGAAAAGTGTGGAACTACTTTTAGTTGCTTTATTATATATTATTTTGATGTCTATTTTTGTATTCTTTTTTATGAAATAAAACAATAATTTAGCTAGGGGGGCTATAGCCCCCCCTAGGAAAATTGTCTAGCTACGCTAATGACGGTGCCACTTGCCTAACGAAACAATGGCTCTTTTCCGCAACAAATTCAATGGCCGTGTTATCTCACGTAATAGCGATGTCAATTGGCCGCCAATATCATGTGATTTGACACCGTTGGACTTTTTTCTTTGGGGTTATTTGAAAGAAAAGGTGTACGTCGATAAGCCAGCAACAATTCAAGAGCTAAAGGATGAGATAATTCGGCACATTAACGGCATAGAACCTCCATTATGCCTCAGCGTCATCGAAAATTTGGACCATCGGATGAAGGTGTGCCACCGAGGTCGCGGCGCCCATTTGGCCGATATTTTGTTCCACACATAATTGAGTAATACCAATATATCATAATAAAATAAAATTACAATAATTTCCTAAATAGTTTGTGTTTTATTCAAAATCAACATCGGCCCTTGAAAATTTAACCACCCTGTACAACTGAACAATATGAAGAAAAGAAAAACAAAATAATGACAAAAATAAATTAAAACCCAATTTCATATCGCTATCTTACTCAGCAAAAGGACTTTGATTAGGTTAGTTATATTTTTGCACACTTGTGTTAATCTCTTTGTACTTCATCATTTTAAGCAACTTCTTAAAAATATCAAGGCATCCAAATTTTTATCAGATAAACGCGATCTTGTCATATTGTCGACGGACCTTTTATCATTGGTTTTTATTTTATGTTGCACGAATTCCATTTCACTTGAACTCATTGTTCAAAGGAAGGCCTTATGGTTTACATGGATTTTTGATGAAATTGTGCTTTACCTCATGTATAATAAATTCTAACTCCAGTTGTACCATAAATGTTTATTTTCTCAATTTGTCGGATATGAAATCTAAGAGCCGTTTGCACAGAATGAAGACTCCAATTTATTAATAAATAATGCTAAAAAGCCACCAATTAAACTAATTCGAATTAGTTTTTGGGGATCCCGAAAAATCCCGGGATTCGGAATTAATCCCGGGTCACAGCCCTATTACTAAGTCATACTTTGCAATGAACATCTAAAAATGCTCTTCTACACCCAAGGAAACAAACGAAACGCCCTTTCCTTTCGTTCCTTAGAAAAGAAAACTTTTCAGTGTAGGGTAATCTTATTTCTCATTTCCCAAGAAATTCTTTCGAGTTAAACTATTATTGATTTTTATTTGATTTTCGCAATGAACTAAATTTTTTGGATTCTGTTGGTTTAAAACGAGCGTTGCCAATTTGACTTTTTCCGCTTGATCTGGCTTTCAGAAGTCATTTAGCTGGAAAACAATGCATTTAGCTTTTATGATGACAATTCTAGCGGTTTTTTTGTTGAAATATTGGTAGAAAAAATTAGTTTTTATCTAATCCCCCAGAAAGGGATTTTCAGCCTATTTCAAGGATCAATTCAAACATTCAGGTGGGTGCTATGTTCGGGTTTCGAGTTGAAAAGCACTTTTCCTGTAATAATCAAAATTATAAATGAAAACAAACGTATTCCTGTAAAGTCTTGCCGAAATTTAGAGAAACAAGAAACTACGCATCAATTGAGATAATTGATCTGCTTTAAATTGAACTATTTTAATAAAGTAACCGCGAATATGTCAACGCGAAAAGCGATCATAGTACTGACCTTTAACAATAATTCCCCCCGCTATGTAACACAATAAACTCGTTTACGTTACTCTTAGGTTAGGTTAGGTTAGGTAGAGGCAGCCCGATATTTAGGGCTGACTTAGACTAATCAGTCCATTGTGATACCACAGTGCACTATGGGCGGAAATTGAAAATTTGCTGTAAAAATTATTTACAATCAATCTAATATCTCCAAACATGGTATATCTGTATTTCTTATCAAAATCAAATGTTACCAACAAAAGGGAGTCAAAACCCTTATTCCAGGTGCGTTACTATAGAGGGGTCGAAATTATAATTCCACTTGCAATACTATAGAATATCCTCATATATGGAGTCTAATTTATACTTGTTTATTTTCCTATATAAAAACCAGTTGTCATTTTATTAAATTAATTTTATTAATTAAGATTAAACAAAGAAATCACTTTCACATAATTGCGGTCGCAATTATCAACCGATGTTGATAAAATTTGGTACAACGTGTTTTCTTGGTAAAAGGACAAATACGGTTGAATTTGAAAAAAATTGGATCAAAGTTAGATATAGCCCCCATTTACAGTGCTGTTCAAAACATTTGCAACTAGCCCTACCATGCACTTAATCTAGGTGAATCCCATAATAAATAATAACTTTATTGTTTAGGTTCCACTAAAAAAATAATCGTTTTGGAGTGGTATTTCTAAATTCTTTTTGGGAAAATGAATGGGCTGTTATAAAATATTGATTTTTCCCGAAAGGTAAGAAATCGTGTGATTCGACCTGTTCAAAACATTTGCAACTACCTAGCACTTTGCAACATTTTCTTCTTTAAGGGCATTATTATACCCTCCATCATAGGATGGGGGTATATTAACTTTGTCATTCCGTTTGTAACACATCGAAATATTGCTCTAAGACCCCATGAAGTATATATATTCTGGGTCGTGGTGAAATTCTGAGTCGATCTAAGCATGTCCGTCCGTCCGTCCGTCCGTCTGTTGAAATCACGCTAACTTCCGAACGAAACAAGCTATCGAGTTGAAACTTGGCACAAGTAGTTGTTATCGATGTAGGTCGGATGGTATTGAAAATGGGCCATATCGGTCCACTTTTACGTATAGCCCCCATATAAAGGGACCCTCAGATTTGGCTTGTGGAGCCTCTAACAGAAGTATATTTCATCCGATCCGGCTGAAATTTAGTATATGGTGTTGCTATATAGTCTCTAACAACCATGCAAAAATTGGTCCACATCGGTCCATAATTATATATAGCCCCCATATAAACCGATCCCCAGATTTGGCTTGCGGAGCCTAAAAGAGAAGCAAATTTCATCCGATCCGGCTGAAATTTGGTACATGGTGTTGGTATATGGTCTCTAACAACCATGCAAAAATTGGTTCTAACAACCATGCAAAAATTGGTTCACATATAGCCCCCATATAAACCGATCCCCAGATTTGGCTTGCGGAGCCTCAAAGAGAAGAAAATTTCATCCGATCCGGCTGAAATTTGGTACATGATGTTGGTATATGGTCTCTAACAACCATGGACAAATTGGTCCATATCGGTCCTTAATTATATATAGCCCCCATATAAACCGATCTCCAGATTTGGCTTGCGGAGCCTCAAAGAGAAGTAAATTTCATCCGATCCGGCTGAAGTTTGGTACATGATGTTGGTATATGGTCTCTAACATCCATGCAAAAATTGGTCTACATCGGTTCATAATTATATATGGCGCCCATATAAACCGATCCCCAGATTTGGGTTGCGGAGTCTCAAAGAGAAGCAAATTTCATCCGATCCGCCCGAAATTTGGTACATGGTGTTGGTATATGGTCTCTAACAACCATGCAAAAATTGGTTCACATCGGTCCATAATTATATATAGCCCCCATATAAACCGATCCCCAGATTTGGCTTGCGGAGCCTCAAAGAGAAGTAAATTTCATCCGATCCGGCTGAAATTTGGTACATGGTGTTGGTATATGGTCTCTAACAATCATACAAAAATTGGTCCACATCGGTCCATAATTATATATAGCCCCCATATAAACCGATCCCCAGATTTGGCTTGCGGAGCCTCAAAGAGAAGTAAATTTCATCCGATCCGGCTGAAGTTTGGTACATGATGTTGGTATATGGTCTCTAACATCCATGCAAAAATTGGTCTACATCGGTTCATAATTATATATGGCGCCCATATAAACCGATCCCCAGATTTGGGTTGCGGAGTCTCAAAGAGAAGCAAATTTCATCCGATCCGCCCGAAATTTGGTACATGGTATTGGTATATGGTCTCTAACAACCATGCAAAAATTGGTCCACATCCGTTCATAATTATATATAGCCCCCATATAAACCGATCCCCAGATTTGGCTTGCGAAGTCTCCAAGAGAAGCAAATTTCATCCAATCCGGTTGTAATTTGGAACATGGTGTTAGTATATGATCTTTAACAACCGTGCCTGAATTGGTCCATATCGCTCCATAATTATATATAGCCCCCATATAAAACATTCTCCAGATTTGACCTCCGGAGCCTCTTGGAGGAACAAAATTCATCCGATCCGGTTCAAATTAGGCACGTGGTGTTAGTATATGGTCGCTAACAACCATACCAAAATTGGTCCAATCACACAAAAATTGGTCCATATCGGTTCATAATCATGGTTGCCACTAGAGCCAAAAATAATCTACCAAAATTTTATTTCTATAGAAAATTTTGTCAACATTTTATTTCTATAGAAAATTTTGTCAAAATTTTATTTCTAGAGAAAATTTTGTTAAAATTTTATTCGGTTCATAATAAAAATTTCATCATTGTCAAAATTTTATTTCTATAGAAAATTTTATCAAAATTGTGTAAAACAGAGTGTGAAGCTGTGTACACCAGGATAAATCCTTGAAAACGGTTTTGACGAAGTCAACCGAAATATTGGAAATAAAGCTTAAATAAAAACATCATTCCTATGTTTTTTAATCGACCTATAGCCGAAACTATGATAAGCATTGCATAAAAATTTTATTTCTATAGAAAATTTTGTTCAAATTCTATTCGGTTCATAATCATGGTTGCCACTCGAGCCAAAAATAACCTACCAAGATTTTATTTCTATAGAAAATTTTGTCAAAAGTTTATTTCTATAGAAAATTTTGTGAAAATTTTATTTCTATAGAAAATTTTGTTAAAATTTTATTTCTGTAGAAAATTTTGTCAAAATTTTATGTCTACTTTGTCAAACTGAATTATATACGTATTGGATCGATCTTTTTTGATTTAATATATACCACGTATGGACTTACATACAATTTAGAAGATGGTGTTAGGAGGTTCTAAGATACCTTGCCATCGGCAAGCGTTACCGCAACTTAAGTAATTCGATTGTGCATGGCAGTGTTTAGATGAAGTTTCTACGCAATCCATGATGGAGGGTACATAAGCTTCGGCCTGGCCGAACTTACGGCCGTATATACTTGTTTTTTTACCTAAAATAGTTATAAGTACCTATAAGACGATGGTTTAAACGTACAAAAATGGCAATCGTTAAGTTCATTGCCTAATTTGGTCATAAACTGATCGCCTTAGGCCTCTATGCCCTATTTTTTGAATAATTCGAAGATAAAAATAATCAACGCAATAAGAAGCAAAATATCGATGATTTTAAAGTTGGGGTATCACAAAAATGAATTTCGGAAGAGTACAATATCTAAACACCAACTGCGTCTTGGAACTGGAACATCCAATCATTTTTCATTTTGAAAATTTGACTTTTTGCCGCTGTTTTGCGATTTCCGCCCATAGTGCATTGGTGATCTTCTCTCTTATCACTGAGTGCTGCCCGATTCTATGTCACCAACGTTACTGATGTGGGATAATCCACCGCTGAAAATGTTTTTAGTGTTTTAGTCGAATCTGGGTTTGAACCCACGACCCTGTGTATGCAAGGCGGTCATGCTAACGATTGTACCACGGTGGCTCCCTATGTCGCTATGCTACACTTATTATGCTATTTTATATTATGATATTCTCAAGTTAAAAATGGAGATGTAAATTGTCTTTTTATGTGCAAGAAAAATTAAGAAAATAAATTTTTAAATAGTAAAATAGTAAAAACTACAACCAAAAATCTCATTTAAAATTCTCAAATTGATTCTTATGAGCGCCATAAAAAACAAGTCTGCATATTATGAATGCAATTTAAATTATTATATCCAAGACAATTAAAACAAAATGTGTTTGTTTTCGATTTTCCATTAAAAATTATTCAATTAGCTAATTTTTGCGCTTACCAAATCACCATTAACTCATTTACAGCTTTTTATAATTAATAATATTAGTATTATATAATATTATTAATATACAATTAAAATAAACAAGTATATACGGCCGTAAGTTCGGCCAGGCCGAAACTTATGTACCCTCCACCATGGATTCTTCTTCTAAACACTGCCATCCACAATCGAATTACTTAAGTTGCGGTAACGCTTGCCGATGGCAAGGTATCTTAAAACCTCCTAACACCATCTTCTAAATTGTATGTAAGTCCATACGTGGTATATATTAAATCAAAAAAGATCGATCAAATACGTATGTAATTCAGTTTGACAAAATAGACATAAAATTTTGACAAAAATTTCTACAGAAATAAAATTTTCACAAAATTTTCTACAGAAATAAAATTTTCACAAAATTTTCTATAGAAATAAAAATTTTGACAAAATTTTCTATAGAAATAAAATTTTGGTAGATTATTTTTGGCTCGAGTGGCAACCATGATTATGAACCAAATAAAATTTGAACAAAATTTTCTATAGAAATAAAATTTTGACAAATTTTCTATAGAAATAAAATTTTGACAATGATGAAAATTTGATTATAAACCGAATAAAATTTTAACAAAATTTTCTATAGAAATAAAATTTTGGTAGATTATTTTGGCTCGAGTGGCAACCATGATTATGAACCGATATGGGCCAATTTTTGTGTGATTGGAGATCGGCTATATATAACTATAGACCGATATGGACCAATTTTGGTATGGTTGTTAGCGGCCATATACTAACACCACGTTTCAAATTTGAACCGGATCGGATGAATTTTGCTCCTCCAACAGGCTCCGGATGTCAAATCTGGAGAACGTTTTATATGGGGGCTATATAATTATTGGTCCGTATCGGTCGGACCAATTCTGACACGGTTGTTGGAGACCATATACCAACACCATGTACCAAATTTCAGCAGGATCGGATGAAATTTGCTTCTCTTTGACGCTTCGCAAACCAAATCTGGGGATCGGTTTATATGGGGGCTATATATAATTAAGGACCGATGTGGACCAGTTTTTGCATGGTTGTTAGAGACCATATACCAACATCATGTACCAAATTTCAGCCGGATCGGATAAAATTTGCTTCTCTTTGAGGCTCCGCAAGCCAAATCAGGGGATCGGTTTATATGGGGGCTATATATAATTATTAACCGATTTTCTACTACACTTCTAATTGGTATTGTGCAATGTGATTAGTTTTTTTTTATTAAAAACATCTGTGAAAATTTTTCCAGCAAAAGCTTGATTATTTCTCATATTTTTGCTGGGATTTTAAGTAAACGGGCGACTTTCAGTAAAAATTTATGATAATTATCAAAAATTATCGGATACGCGCACGGAGCTAATATGACATAAATATTGTCACAGTCTCACAAAAGTTCAATTAAAATTAATATAATTTAGGTAATATACATTTTATTTTTTTTATATTCCAATAAAAAAATGTGACTATTGATATAAAAAATATTTAACTTTTTTCTGGCATTTTTTAGATATTATTTTGGCGAAATCAAGCGGTTTTTGGTGAAACAATTCTACACTCAAAAAAATTTATTTGGATCCGAAGATTTTGACCTTCCCTTACACTGGTAGAAAAAATGCGGTACGTGTCCATTACCGTTTGGTATTAATAGGATGACTTACGTTACCATTTAATTTCGATACCGCTTTATATCAAATCATTATCCGGTATTGTTATGGTATTAACTACACCCAGAGAAATGGTTGGCTGCTATTCGATCATTACAATAAGGAGATAATGACAGTAACTTATTTTTTGTTACAAGAACAATGGTTTGATTATTTCCCCCATTATATATACAACCCAACTGTAAAAAAGTTCACAAAATCAAATAGGAATTCCCATAATCATTCAATTGGTTACAATAACCAATGCCGATCAATTTAGTTTTATGTTTCATAAAATTGTGGAGCTAACCACCAGCATAGTGAAACATGGGAATCAAGAACCAAAAGTTGAGTATACTAAAAGAATTTTAGTACAATCATGGAACGTACGTAAGGTAGTTGTTGCAACAAATAAATGGTAATATCAACATTGACAATTTAGATGGTATGACTCTACAAAATTTGCAAAACGGGGAACAGCGTCACTAAATTTACTTAGTCCGTAATAACAAGTGTATACTAGAATTTGGCTTAAGGTAAGCATCGTACCGATTTAGTAAAAACAGAGTATTATAAAAGTTTCCATAAAATTTGCGGGCTTCATACACCAACAAACACAAATAGTTTTTACGGCAAGTGAGCTTTTCTATTGTATTAAAGGCCGGTATACACCTCTAGCGAAAAATTTCGTTCCCATAAAAAATGCATTGGTATTTACACGCACAGAAAAGACATGTTTGGACATGATTGCCGCATCCATTTAATGCTTATCTAGAGTAGGTAATTGTCGCGAAAACCATGTATTTTGTCTTTGTAAAAATAATTTTCGAGCGGAGAAAAATATATGTTGGTAATAAGCATTTAAATGGTTCTCAAATGTCGCAAACATGTTCTATTATTTAAATGATAGAATTTGAGACCATTACATGGTCGGGAAAATCATGTACCTGACCATTCAATTTTTTTACTTTTTTGCAGAGAAAAAAGTATTTTATAGGTTACGTATAGACATTACATGGCCATAAAGACCATGTACATTGTTTTCATCACCATTTAATTTTTTTAATTTTTTTTTTTCAGCGAAAAGAATTTTATAAAAACATTGAGCAGGTACACACGAATTTCATTTTGCGCGTCAGTCGTGTGTTGATTGTTTCTTGAAATGGACGGAGAATACGGATTTACTGTTTTATGTTAATTTATTTATTCAGAAGTGGCACGTGGTTTTATGTGAACACATAAAAGGAAAGTGTAATTGAAAAAATGTACCTGTTTTTGTTCTGCATTTTGATATATGGTATAATTTATTTTTATTTGCAGTTACATGATGTCTGCGTTGGTACATTTGATGGGCACGAAGTAAACATGGAATGATTACTTATTGTTGAAATTGAACCAAAATAGAGTGTGTACAAATATGTGATGTTTGCTTGCACGACATTATACATACAAATAAACAATGACTTGGTTTATAAATAAATAAAAACAAATAAATAAAGTTAATTTTGTGTTTTCTTTTCTCAAGTGGCGTCCTCTTTTCGACGACGAAAAAAGTTTTTTCATAAAGATCAAAACGTTTTAGGTTGTGACCATGTTCTTTTAACTGGAAGAAAAACATAACATTCTGGATCGTGACCATTGTCTTTTAATGGAAACAAAATTCCTTTGTTCAATATAATAACATTTTAGATGAGGACAATTTTATTTTTCTTAGAACCATGGTCACTGAGCCAACATGGTTGCAGGTGAAAATGTTACATGGTCGCCGCAAAAATAGCTACTATCATATTATTTTGCTCTTCGAATATGATTGTGACAATCATGTTTCTTCTCTGCGTGTATGCTAACGAAATTTTCGGTAGCGTTCAATTTCGCAAGCTGGTACACACCTCTAATGGAATTTTTTGTTCATAACAGGGTTGTCAAAAGCATATTTTGGAGAGATGCTATTTCTGCTATCCGAATTCTAATCTTCGTTCGCATACAAAACGAAAAACAGCTGATTTTGGTTTCCCTAAGGGGCATCTAAACGAAAATCGAAACGAAAGTCAATGCGAACGAAGACGTAACGTAATCTCAAAAACTCGGTTTCTGTAACTCGATTCGTTCGCATTTTGTCGAACTGAAATGTCAAAACCACCCACTTGGTAAAGACCTTTCTATTTGTGAAAAAGGCTTAATGCCTTTTTAAATAAGGAAAAACTTAATAATTTATAAATTTATTAAAGGTTTTAGTGTAAATATGTGATAAAAGTGATTTTATCGATCTATTTTTCTTTATAACCGCCATAGCGACCGTTTAATGAAAAGTCTAACACGAACAAACACACACATTTCGAATGAAACACTCATTAAAAGGAGAACTGAACAGTAATTATTGTAGAAATATGGAAATACAAATCCTTATCTCTCTACGCGGGCTAATTTGTTAAAAAATTATTGAGCTAAACCAAATATCAGAAGCAGGAAAATTTTGCAAAATAAACGGGGATGCCAGATTGAATTTTATGGAAAATAATTTTTAAAATGTATGGGCCTTTTTCAAGAAATTCAAATAATTGAGACCTGGTAATGCTAGCATTTGACAGTAACGTAAGCCATGCGAACGAACGAAAGGAAGTTAGAGAAACCCAAATCCAGACGAAAGTGAGTGACTACCGTTCGTTCGCAATTGCTTTCGTTCGGATATCAGGAATAGGCTGTTAATTTATTACAGTCATTGTGTGTGTTAAAGTAGGTAAATAATCAACAATTTATTTGAGAAATATTTGGAACAAATATTAACAATTTTTTAAAAGCGATTAGCTGGTTTAAAATTTGTGTGCATTATGCTTCTCTACACTCTTTACACAAACCGTTTTTTGTTGTAGACTTAAAAAAAATTTTAATATGAGATTGCGACAACCGATGCAAAATTGGTCCAACATATTACCATGCACTTACAATTGCCAAATGTTAGTTGTGCTGACAAATATCACTGATAGTTGATGGAACCACCCGCTTTCGGTTGCCAAATAATTCGGTTGAGGCAACGAATTTGTTTTCTGGGTGTATCAAATGACAACGATATGTAGCCGTTGCTGAAAACTAGTTGGTTTTCACATAATACAAACGACAATGTTTGTAGGAAAAATAATTACGACCAAGAAAATAATTGTGTAACATACACAGAAAAAAATTCCGTAGTTATACTAACGCTAAATTTAACTTATTTTTATTCGAAAAAATTTATTTGCTTGTAGTCAAATTTTATTATTTTTATCGAAATTTTCCACAGCTTAATAAAATCTTACTTTTTTTAAGTATGTCTCAAAAATTGTATGAACTAAACGTGAGTATAAAGTTCAATGACCGTTCACATAAATTCAATATGAACTAAAACAAATGAAAGTTTTCGTACGATTCCCAAAAATAGTAAGAATGAACTACTGTATGGTTAAAATGGTCATGATTTGGCGCCAATGATTTCCTTCTTTACTTTTAGTTAATTTTTTCTTCTATGAGATGATGTAATTTCGTGAACTGCAGTTAAAAAGTACAACATGGCATTAAAATTTCCTGGTTTTAACAACGCTTTGTGGAAATCTCAAAATGTGAAGTAAAATTTAGTTCAATTTTCGTGCGAGGTAGTTCATTATTCTTATAAAACAGTTCACTTTTTCTCGGTGTAACGTCAAATTCGCCTATGGGGAAATGTTATAGGGAAAGAGGGCAAGACAGAGGTATTCGTCTAATCTGCTCTACTTTCCGAGTAATAATTTATATATTTATATTTTATAAATTAACGTAACACTGCCGTCATTCTCCAGTGATGACACAGAAAGATTTTTCTTAAATGATGTTTATTGTCCAAACGCCAAGAACAGAATGACGATATTTCTCAAACGTTTTCTTATTTAAAAGAGCCTAACGGTAGTGATACAAATAAGAGTGATGTTGTTGCAAAATAAATGTGATCTTCAAATTGAGTATTTCGAAAAATTGAGTTATAATTAAAAGAGAGCGAGAGAGACTGTTAGTGATGAACCAATAAGACGACAATTATCTAGGTGCCTATTGATCAATTAAGCTAACCTAAGTAGGTGATCTTGTTAAAACTCACATTTTAACTACCTACAACTTTGGAGTCGCTACTGACTGAAAAATTGGAAGTAGTCCTGAAGGCACAACTTTAAATGTATTTCCAAAAATGTCATCCCAAATATGTTCTTTAGTTTAACTATAAAGGAAGTTATTTTTTATAACTTGATATTTAAAATTGATAATGTTAACTTTTTTGTTTCAAATAGTTTAAAAACAGAGTAAGAATTATTAAAATGGTACAAGTTATTTAAATTTTTATCGAAAAAAGTGATAAATGCATTTTAGAAAAATTGCGAATATTTGAGTTCTAAAAGAATTATTTATTTAGCAAAATATCACAAAATTTTTAAATTCACATACAAAACACTGAATTCGGATAACACCTTAAGTAGTGATGCAAAGTCAGTGCAGCGGCAGTTGAAATGGTGGACAACCGTCTTACGATAAGCCTATGTTAAATTCATCGCTTCTGCCCCAATTTGGCACCACTTCCGGATCCAAAAGGAACATTTTCACTACTTTTATGGCAACGCTTTTGTTGTTGGTTGTGTAAACCCAAACTTTTCAGTGTAACGATTCCCCTCACCACCAATTGATATAAGCGACAACCATAACGATGACGCTGAAGTTTTTCATTACATTTGTGTGCTAAGTAAACAACCTTTGATCATCAACCGCTTGCCCAAAAAAGGATGCCGTTGTTTCTGTTAGCCAGTCAGTCATACGTTCCGATACATTTGTTATTATCTCATTAATGATTTGTTTATTTAAATTATATAAATACATGTACAAACACATATACATCAATCCACTCATCCATAGAACATTTCATCCCCGAAAAAATATACCCCGTATTTGGCTTGATAAGATTTTCCTTCTTTTTTTTGACACTGTGTGGTGTGTGTTCCAAATAGATGGATAACTGAATATCCACTCGAATTTTATTTCATTCACGCAGTCAAAAAGAAATGAAATGTCGCGAAATTGTCATAAAAAGTTCTCTCACTATGTTATTCTTATAGCAGAGCTCACTACTCAGGTTTTATGCTGCAGCAGCTATGAGCACCAGATAGAGTTCCACAGGATCTTTGAAATTTATTTTCAAGTATTTTGTAATGGCTCATAAGGAAAGGGATGCGTGTACCATGACACTCTCAACGGTATTGTAAAGCCTGTAATGTCACTTTAAACTGTTCGTAGTGTAGACAAATTTATCGCTGCTTTCCTTCCGTCCTTCCTGTTCAAATGCGGAACGAATAATCTATCCCCATGGTAAGATGTTGAGGACAATTCTTGTGGGAATTTTCTTTGACAACGATGGTTATCCACAATGACAAAGATATCAATGTAAGAAAAAAGGCTTTTCGGAAAATCGTACTTTAATTTCCATACAAATTCGATTAGAACGCAGCAAAAAATTCTGAAATACAAACTAGCATATGTGTGTCCGATTTATTTGGAATTTACATGAAATTTTGGGGTAATGTTATGCTGTTAAAATAAGCTGCAGCAAAAATTATCGATAGAATTAGGAACTGGTTTTTTATTTGTTTTATTTGTTTATTTTCTATAAATAATTTAAGTTAACTTTAATTTTTATTACAAAATATTTATTGACTTGTACATTACGATTTTAAACGTCCCATCCTGAATATGAGATTTTCACGTTCTTGTGCATGGGAAATATTGAATATTTAGATGAAAGACAATATAGGCTCTGACATATTTTGAGGATTTTGTATTATTGGTTTAGAGTTCCTTTTTTTGTTAAATTAAGAAATCATTTTTTACTTCGAAGTAATTGTTATAATTTCCATTTTTAAACGGACATTTATTCGTATGTGAATAGCTTTTTTTAATGTAATTAAATGTAAAAATTGAATACAGATTTAAAAAGATCTTCATTTTAAAGAAGCGACATCTTTAACTCAGAATGCTAAAGGCTTTGGATCCAAGTAAACGGATTTTTAAAAGAAAACAAGGGGCGTTTGTGCATAGGCGTAGGAAGGCCTTTGGCGAGGGGGCTTAAACTCCCCCAGAAATTGAAAACCTATTTACGATTTCCCATTGTTTTTATATAATATTAAACAAGTAAATACAACCTCACAAACTTCCGCTAAAGACGTTCATACACAATCGAATTACTTGTGGTTGCCCGACGGCAATATAACATATAGCTTTAGTTTTTAACATTGTGCTCTAAATTGTAAGCTAGTTTCTTCACTATAAGTGAATGTTTGAAGTCTGATATTTATGAAATAAAACTGTGGTGAACTTTTGATTTAAGTTCCTAAATTTATGTAACTAGAGCTCCTTTATCATTGTTTGTTTAGTCTGACTTTTTAGTCGATTTAATTAAAAAATAGTAATTGACATTAAAACTATTCTGTCATAAATGAACGCTGCAAAAAAAGCGTCGCCAACAAAGTTGTGAAAATATTCTTTTTGGGCCCGGAAGAGGTGCAAAATTGGAGAAGAAGAAGAACATGGGCATATCAAAGAACGGATGCCCACCATTTCAACAGTCGTTGCAACGAATTTGTATCACTGCTTAAGGTGTGATTCGAAATCAGTGTTTTCAATGTGAATTGCAAAAGTTTGTGATATGTTCCCAAATATATAATTTTTATATCTGTTTTTTATGATTTTTGACCGTTTGACCGCGAATATTTTCAAAAATAATACCTTTTTCTACACTCAAAAAAAAGTTTACTTGGATCCAAAGATTATGAACTTTCTCTAAGGATTTTGGTATTGATTCCGAGCCAAAGATGTGGTCTCTTTAAAATAAGGAAACATTTTTGCGACCTATATGGCTTTAAATGTAGGATCTATAAAAGTAAAATTAGGATACAAATCTCATTTATCAAACTTTCATTCTGATTTTCCGGTATATTAATAAAGCTATTTACGTACAAACAAATGCCTGTTTAAAAATCCAAATTATGTCGGATATTTCGAAGTAAAACAAGTAAGGAAAGTCGGGCGGGGCCGACTATATTATACCCTGCACCACTCTGTAGATCTAAATTTTCGATACCATATCACATCCGTCAAATGTGTTGGGTGGCTATATATAAAGGTTTGTCCCAAATACATACATTTAAATATCACGCGATCTGGACAGAATTTGATAGACTTCTACAAAATCTATAGACAAAAAAAAAAAAAACAAAATCTAAACTTTAAGTCGGCTAATGCACTAGGGTGGAACACAATATTAGTAAAAAACAAGTAAGGAAAGTCTAAAGTCGGGCGGGGCCGACTATATTATACCCTGCACCACTCTGTAGATCTTTGTCCCAAATACATACATTTAAATATCACGCGATCTGGACAGAATTTGATAGACTTCTACAAAATCTATATACTCAAAATTTAAGTCGGCTAATGCACTAGGGTGGAACACAATGTTAGTTAAAAAATATGGGAAACATTTAAATCTGAAGCAGTTTTAAGGAAACTTCGCAAACATTTATTTATGATTTATCGCTCAATATATATGTAATAGAAGTTTATGAAAATTAGAGTCATTTTTACAGCTTTTCGACTAAGCAGTGGCGATTTTACAAGGGAAATGTTGGTATTTTGACCATTTTTGTCGAAATCAGAAAAACATATATATGGGAGCTATATCTAAATCTGAACCGATTTCAACCAAATTTGGCACGCATAGCTACAATGCTAATTCTACTTCCTGTGCAAAATTTCAATTAAATCGGAGTAAAACGTTGGCCACTGTCATATGAGTGTAAATCGGGCGAACGATATATATGGGAGCTATATCTAAATCTGAACCGATTTCAATAAAATTTGACACACTTGACTACACTACTAATTGTACTCCTAGTGCAAAATTTCAACCAAATTGGGCTTCTGGGACCGTATTAGTTCATATCGGGCGAAAGATATATATGGGAGCTATATCTAAATCTGAACCGATTTCAATAAAAATTTACAAAATTTTAAGCAAATTAGGGTAAAACTCTGGCTTCTGGGGCCATATAAGTCCATATCGGGCGAAATATATATATGGGAGCTATATCTAAATCTGAACCGATTTCTTCCAAAATCAATAGGGACCTATTCTGAGCCAAAACACATACTTTTGCCAAATTTGAAGTCGATTGGACTAAAATTGCGACCTGGACTTTGATTACAAAAATGTGTTCACGGACAGACGGACATCGCTATATCGACTCAAGAGCCCACCCTGAGCATTTTTGCCAAAGACACCATGTGTCTATCTCGTCTCCTTCTGGGCGTTGCAAACATATGCACTAACTTATAATACCCTGTTCCACAGTGTGGCGCAGGGTATAAAAATGGAGTTCAAAATTTCAAGAATGTCTTTTACATACGAAGTTCATGATGAACGCATTTGTAGTAAAATTTGCAAATTTAAAGAAATATGGTACTGAACTATTTTGTGGAAGACACGAATTTAGTTAATCTTTATGCTTCATTTGTGTACATATTTTTCCTCGGTTTTAGTTAATTTAACTAACGTACGCAAACAATTATTAGAGTAAAGGAAATTTTCTCCAAACATAATAATTTCATGAACTAAAATAAAGTTAAATTGACTTTAGTGAAATAGAGAGTTCACTTTTACTGTGGGTGCATAAATATATTCCAAATTTGTTCGGAAGATTCCGAAAAGATTTTCGACAGTACATACTACTATAATAAATTTTTATTATGAAGCCTCAAAATGTGTCTTATTAAAGACATAAAATCAGAAAAGAGTGCTTGATATAAAAAAATGAACTGCCTTTAAAAAAAATAAAAATTTTGTAACAAAAAATATTTTTGTGTGCTAAAGTTTGAAATTTTCATAGAAATTCTAAGAACTCTAAGAAAAGAGTAACATTTTTAGTACACGTTTTCCAAATGTTTTTTTTGTTTTTTTTTTTCTTTGTATGCATTTCTGATTTTCTCACCAAAAAATAGGATGAGGAAGCCACTTATTATTGCTTTATTCTTCACAAAATAAAACTTATTTTGTTGTGCTTGTTTTTATACAACGATCGACAAATTTGGGTAATGCTTTAAAATTTATTCGTTGCCCGTTTATATAGAAATTTTGAATACAAATTGACGTTCCTTTCAATATTGCCTACTGTCTTTGCTCATTATAGTCTATATCTTCAAATAAATGGGAAAATTGTCAATGAATGTTTTACAGATTAGACCAACTGCTCTACACTACCGACAAACGATGAGTCTTTAATGTGAAATGTTTGTGGTCGATGTCCCAAAATCATCATCAGCAACACCACAACCACCGGATTGACTATCCATGGCGGATGTGGCATCCGTATTTCACACTTCATTCGGTTTGTTGCTAATTTGTTGAAATTTGTCTAAACAAATCGATGTCCATATCCACAATTGTTGTGATGTTCTACCATTGGAAAGAATGAATGAAAGATTTAATGAAATCAACTGCATCATCGGTTGCAACGGCGCTAAACACATGTACATATGCTCGTGCATGAAAATGTGATTATAGTTCCCGCAAAGATTACTTATTGTCCGGTCAAGAAGTGTTTGGTAATTGCATGCATATGTACATGGAACTATCGTCAAAATCGATTTGTCAAAAATGCGAAACGTTGTGCATTATTTCAAATGAAGGCTGATCCAAATATGTTATCAATTTTACATCATTTTTCACAATTTTTAATTTATTTGGTATTCGAAACCCACACGAATTCTTTTTATGAACACATTGAGAAGACATTCAAGGATTAAATTAAGTTTACTTCTTTGTGGATTATTAGATGAAACAAAGTTCGCCTATTGCCTTCAAATAATTTTTGTTTTCAATGGAAAACAAAATTAATTTGAGTTCTTCGTTGCTGCGGTTACTGTAAATTCGTGTTTGTTTGCCACAATTTTTCCAAGATATTACCTCTGAAGAAGTTATATTTTTACCCACGGTATAATAATTATGCTATTACCCAACAAAAACTCTCATTACCCGGTAATCTTGTAGGTAATCCTAATCAAAAAGAAATAAACACTTATAAATTGGAACCGCTTCGGATTACATTTACATACGCATATCCTAGAAGGTAAGTACTTCACCCCGGGCATACCTTCGGCTGTGAAATAAGTAGTGCATTTAGAGCATATGATCACCTAATAAGTAATTACTTATTTTTAGATATATCAAAGTTTTACTTTAAGGAAAATTAGCCTTAGTTCAAAGACATGCGACTTTAACGGAGGGACGAAAATTTATAAAATTTGTGTCCTAAATTTAATGAAAAAATGTTTTGAAACAAAAATTATAAACTTTATTTTAATTAAAATTTCATTATTTTAAAGAAAATATTTTAATCATCATCAGTTTTCTAACCAAACACACTATCCACTGGGCCACTTAGTTCTTATACTCATCAACAATCAAATGTGTCTTTGTGGCATTCATCGTTAGTTTATTTATACTAAAAATAGAAATTTCGTGTCCAACTAGACTTCGTAATATTGCACAGTAAGAGTTCAATAACGCTGAGAAACTTCTTCGTATGTTCGAGAAAATACGTACTCCCTATTATTATATTTGCTTCAGTCCATTTACGAACTCGTTAGGAGTTCTTAACCATTTTGCTGGTAATGACCGTAAATTCAATTTACTTCCACTGAGTTAATTTTGTTCCTCAATAATTAAATGTGAGTAATATTTTGAACTATTCAATATTATGGAATTTACTTGTAGTTACGACGTTCAATTTTCTGAGTGTATGCAAATAATTCCCATTCACATCATGATTGTACTTGAGTATAAGTATAACCTTTTTCAACAATAACCAGGTTTCCAACATCCGCTGTAGATTGTATTTGTATTCATCCCGAGTCGACTACATCATCCGAAACATCGAGGCCGTGACAACAAACCCGAATCTACGGAAGCAAACGAACTGACATAAGCATAGCCGCGAAAACAGACCCGAGACAGGCAAGCTTAAACAAACAAAGCGAACCAACGAAAGGGAAAATAACCGCCATTCAAAGCATAGAAATAATATCAGCGTACACTGAAAGAGGGTTTTTTGTTCTGAGGAACGAAGTTTTAGACAAAGTTTTCTCCTGACGCTAAAGAATTTTCTTTAAAGGCAAATAAAAACAATCAGAGAAAATCGCACATCATAAATTTGAGTTTATTTGGTCTAAAAAAAAATACTTTATAAGGAAGGTGAATTTCGTTTGTCTAAAATTTTGTTCCTGAGGAAAGTAGTTTTTCTTTGGGTATACGTATATACAATATAAGTAGAAACGACCATCAATAAACCTGTAAGTTCTTATTTTAAGGATTGTGGGTCCCTTAGTGAAAATCTTGATCTATCTCAGCCTACGAAAAGACATTATAACAATCGATTTCGTTTATACCAAGCGTTGTTCTTATCTTAACGAATGGTAGTAAACATGGAATATAACACTATTCAATGCCACACGTCTTAAATTTACCGTTTGGAATTGCGCAAAAGGTAAAATTTAAAAATTTATAAAATCGAATAATATCTTCTACATTGTTTGTATTACAGAAAAAAAACTGTGTAACAGTGGCCTAAATAGTCTAAGTGAGCCTGAACGGACTGCCATTTTGCCTAACCTAACCTATTCTTCAAGGTTCGACCGAGCACCAAAATGTTTCTTATCATTTTAAATAGCATGATTTTATTTAAGGCTTATGTGGTCCCATTGGCTTATCAAATACAGTAATCCCTCGATTTACGTCGTGATTGGTTCCGGAATTTGACGATGTTAATCGAAACGACGTAAACCGAATTAAAAATTGCTCATACTTATTCCTAAGTCCATTTATGTATGTATGTGTGTACATAATAAAAAATCTTCAAAAATAAAGGCAATTCAGTAAGAATTTCAGAAAAAAAATGTTTCGATGTCATCATCGTTGATACTTATTGTACTTATGGAAGGCGTTTTTTATAATGTGGGCAAAAAAGTCGACGACGTAAATCGAATGGCGTCGTAAATCAAAGTTTGAAGGAACAAAAAATTTGACGACGTAAATCGAAACAACGTAAACCGAGACGATGTAAATCGAGGGATTACTGTAGAGCATGTCCGCCAGCAATACAAAATAAAGGTTTTTCAAACGGCATCTAAATCATTCTAAAGTTCTGGATTGTTTATGTGTAAAGTATCCAAGTAGTGTCTAAAAGACCTAATATCAGATCAAGTTGAATATTTAATTTCTTCAACTCCTCTTTCAACAAAAATTCGTACTAATAGAAAATATGGAAATCGATACAAAATTATATTTTTGACAGCTAATGGATTTCTGACAACCACTCGAACTTACTTCGAAGGCTAGGAGCCACCGTGCTGCAATGGTTAGCATGCCCGCCTTGCATACACAGGGTCGTGGGTTCGATTCCTGCTTCGACCGAACACCAAAAAGTTTTTCAGCGGTGGATTATCCCAGCTCAGTAATGCTGGTGACTACAATGTGGAACGCCGTTCGGACTCGGCTATAAAAAGAAGGTCCCTTGTCATTGAGCTTAACAGAAGTTCACAAATGTGGTATCACAATGGACTGAATAGTCTAAGTGAGCCTGATACATCGGGCTGCCACCTAACCTAACCTAACTTACTTCGAAGGCTCATGGTTAAAGGATCAGATAGAAACCATCAGAATAGTGAAACCCCATATACACTAAGTCTGAGCAATGAAATCGGCACTTTTGTCGCCACGCAGGCTATGATCGGACAGCCCCTTATGGTCAGTCAAGGTGATAAAGGTTGGCAAAAGTTACTGGCCATGATAGTTTTGCTAGGAGAAACATTTTGTATATTGGAATGAATGACGCTATATTTATAGCTCACTCCTTCAATGTACATATGCCCCAGCTGACCGGCTTTGTAGATCGTTCATCCCCTTAATCATTACACGTTTGTGCTCCCCTGTTTTGTACTCCTAGTATTAAAACAAATTGATGAATTTCCAATCTACTCAAAACACTACTCTCTGGTGATGTTAAATCCAAATGAATCCAAAATTTCCTCGATGAAAGATCAGTGTCCGACTCTAATCCTCCAACATAGAGGTCTGTACGTGACTTAACTTTCGTTCAAGAACACTAACTCATGAAAACTTTGGTGCCGCAAATACAATCTCGTTACTCTAAAAAATTCTCTTGGCTCAGGAACGATTTCACGTTAATTTCGTGTCATATGCCCACCTCTACACCAATACACAGTATTTTCTTTTTCGTAGAATTCGTAGAATTTTGTATGGAATGTAGTTAAGAATAAAAATTACGGATTCACTCAATTGCCGATTTTGGGAGGAGAAGAACTCACACGCAAAGAAAAACAAAAACTGTGGAAAACGTGTACCGAAAACGTTTTTCTTTTGTTAGATTTTTTTGAATTTCTTCGAAAATGTTAAACTTTTATCACAAAAAATCGTTTGTTACAAAATTTTTATTTTTTCAATAAAAAAATTATTTTTGAACCACAACACAATCCATTGCGTTTATATCAAGCAATGTTCTTTTCTGACTTTAAGTCTTAATAAGACACATTTTACAGTTTCATAACAAACATTTAATATAGTAGTATGTAATGTTCAACGCCTTTTCGGAATTTTCCGAACATATCTGGAATATATGTAAACAAAAAACTTTTTGGTGTTCGGTCGAAGCAGGGATCGAACCCTGGACCCTTGGTATGTAAGGCGGACGTAGCAACCACTGCTCCACGGTGCCCAACTAAATGTATGTTTCTGTTAAATAAAGTTTGTTTACTCGGCGCGTGGGCGCCGCAAGCTATGCTATATAAATATAACTTATATGGATAACTGTCTATTGATGACAATAACAGCTACGTAGCTCAGTGGATGGTGTGTTGGCTTACAAATTACAAGCAAATCGATATAAAACTTTGGCTGCTGGGTCCATATTTGTGCATATCGGGCGAAAGATATATATGGGAGCTATATCTAAATCTGAACCGATTTCTTCCAAAATTTGAAGGCGATTGGGCTTAAATTGCGACCTAGACTTTGATCACAAAAATGTGTTCACAGACAGACGGATGGACGGACGGACATGGTTATATCGACTCAAGGACCCACCCTGAGCATTATTGCCAAAGACACCATGTGTCTATCTCATCTCCTTCTGGGTGTTACAAACATATGCACTAACTTATAATACCCTGTTCCACAGTGTGGCGCAGGGTATAATGACATAAGTTTTATGGACCTAAGATACCTCTAGATTTACAATTTTACGCAAATCGGTGGTACAGGGTATAATAAGTTTGTGCATTTGTTTGTAACGCCAAGAAGGAAAAGACTGAGACCCATCGTTTATTTTATTTATTTATTCATTCAGAACATGTAATTCTAAGCCTATTTGGCCAAAATAAAATAATTACAATGGACTACTCTCTAGTATACTGATAGTCTTAGTATACCGATAGTCTTAGAATTAAATTCTGAGTCGATTTAGCGATGTCCGTCTGCCTGTCTGTCTGTCCGTCTGTTTGTTCATGTAATTTTGTGAGCAAAGTACAGGTCGCAGTTTAAGTCCGATCGTTTTTTGGAACAAAGACAATCGCTATTGATTTTGGAAAAAATCGGATCAGATTTATATATAGCTGTCATATATATTTATCCCCCATCTGGTCATAATTGGCGTGTTTATCAACCGATGTTCTTCGAATACCGTACATTCGAATATTTTATGAGTCTCGAAAAACTTGCAAAATATCAGCCAAATCGGTTCAGATTTAGATATAGCTCCCATATATATCTTTCGTCCGATTTGCACTTATATGGCCTCAAAAGCCAGAGTTTTGCCCTGACTTGCTTCAAATTTTGCACGAGAGGCACGTTTAACGTTGTCGTTATGTGTGCCAAACTTGGTTAAAATCAGTTCAGATTTAGATATAGCTCCCATATATATCTTTCGTCCGATTTACACTCATATGACCACGGGGGCCAAAGTTATACTCCCATGAAATTTTGCAGAGATTGCAGAATTATTATTCTAACTATGCATGTCAAATTTAGTCAAAATCGGTTCAGATTTTATATAGCTCTTATATATACGTACACCAGAGTTGGGGAAATATGGTGGGCTGTTTCATATTTTAGACCCATTTTCAATGGAATTTTCCTCCAATTGACTGGATAGTTTCCACAGAGAATATATTTAATATGATATTTAAGTGTGTCAAGTTTGATCTAATTTGAATCAGATTTAGATAAAGCCTCCATATATTCGTTTTTCCGGTTTATACAAATATGGCCAATATTCCCACACTTTACACAAAATTGTGTGATGATTTCCCCCATATATCATATCCTACACCCAGAAAAAAGGGGCTCTAATGCCAACTGAACTTTATTTTAGTTCATGAAGATTAGTTGATTTAGTTACATTTTGCACAATATGAGTAAATGTTCCCTATGTGAACAATTTTTTGCTAACTTTAATGACGTGAACTAAAAATAAGAAAAAAGTTGTGTACAAATATAGTGCACAATTTTACTCAAAAATAAAGTAGTTCATATTTTCCTAAAATGGCAGAAGTTTGCTTAAATTGAGTTCATAAATCTCTCAAATGAGTAAATTTTACTAAAATTGTACCTGTCTCAAACTTCGTACAGCGCTAAAGGCATTTTAACAATTTTTAAATCCAATTTTTTCTTCCAACATATGAAATTTTCTTAAACAACAGAAAAAAATTAATTATTTTTAAAAAATTTACTATAATTTGACAAAAAGTATTAACTTATTTCTAACATATTGCAATTAGAAAACTATTTTAGTTAATATTTTCTAAAATAAACCTACATTTTCTTCTACGGTGGGGTCACTTTTTTTTTGGGTGTACACACTATAATGCCAGAATTTCCACAGAACGGTTGAGTTTTAAATAAGGCTCCAAGTCGCCCGACTTGACCAAATAATATATCACAACCCGCAAAAATTACAAATATAACTAAAATTGTCCTTTATCTCGAATACATATTTATGTATCGCCTGATAAATCATAAATGATCTCTTGTACAATTACATTAAAATTTCTCTCGCTTCATATTTCCCATATTTTTTTTTTTACTGTGTTTCATCCCAGGGCGTTAGCCGATTTAAATTTTAATTTTAGAGTTTTTGTAGAAGTACAAAAACTGGTCTCCATTAAAAATATTTGGTATATAGCTCCCAGCAAATTTGAAGTAGTTGAGACGGTAACACAAATGTTTGTCTACATAGTGGTGAAGGGTATAATATAGTCGCCTCCGCCCGACTTTAGATATTACTTACTTGTTTCTTTTATGAGAGGGTGCAATGTCGTGATTTGTAGTTAAAATATACAACAGGGCATTAAATTTTCCTGGTTTTGACAACAATTTGTGGAAAGTATATTTCAGTATATGTGGAATATATTTCAGTTCAATTTCAAACGACGTAGTTCATTCTAGTCATACAACAGTTTACTTTTTTCTGTGTATGTGTTACTCGACTTTGCCAAATATATCAATAATACTCCAATTGACCTACCAATCATATTAAAATTACATTGAACAAATATTTTTCTTTTCTCAGCATCGAATTTAAGACAAACAAAATAATTTATGGGTTTACTTGTTTTTTGGTTGATGATAAAAAAAAAAAACAAGTATATACAGCAGTAAGTTCGGCCGGGCCGAATCTTAAATACCCACCACCATGAACCAAATATTAGGATTTCCTTTGAAATTTCAGGAGGGCTTGAGGACTTGAGGACACTTCCCGAAGATACATTTAAAGATTTCACCTATGAGGACTATATCAGATTCTGGATTTATAAGAACCATTTTTGTTTGAGTTTTAGAGGAATCATTAACATCTCTTGTAAGTGTGCAAGAAAATTATAAAATAACTTCTTGATTTGAAATTTTAAATCTGTAGATTTTCACCCGAAAAATAAAATCTGGAAATTTTACATTGAGTTTCAAGCAATTTTCATGATCAGTGCGCCTTCTATACTCACAAGAAGTGAAATTGGTCTATATGGAGGCATTACCAAATGGACCGATAAAAACTTAATCCGATACACGTTTTTGTGAGCCTTAAATACGAGAATATTTACAATTTTAGGCAAATCGGATAAAAACTACGGTTTCTAGAAACCTAAGGAGTTAAATCGGGAAATCGTTCTTATGGGGGCTATACTAAAATACCGACCGATACTAACCGTTTTCGGCACACCTCTTTATGGCCCAAAAATACCTCTAGATTTCCAATTTCAGGCAAATTGGATAAAAACTACGGTTTCTATAAGCCCAAGAAGTAAAATCGGGAGGTCGGTTTATATGAGGGCTATACCAAAACATGGACCGACACTCACCATTTTTGGCACACCTCTTCAAAGTCCCAAAATATCTCTAGATTTTCAATTTCGCGCAAATTGGATGAAAACTACGGTTTCTATAAGCGAAAGACCCCAAATCGGGAGGTCGGTTTATATGGGGGCTATACCAAAACATGGCCCGATATAGCCCATCTTCGAACTTGACCTGCGCGCCGACAAAAGACGATTCTGTGCCAAATTTCAGGACGATAGCTCCATTATTGAATGCTGTAGCGTGATTACAACAGACAGCCAGACAGACAGACGGACAGACGGACATGCTTATATCGTCTTAGAATTTCTCCCTGATCAAGAATATATATACTTTATATAGTCGGAAATCGATATTTCGATGCGTTACAAACGGAATGACAAACTTATTATACCCCGTCACCATTCTATGGTGGTGGGTATAAAAACAGAAGAACAACGAAGACGTCGAACGCAGTGGACACCCAAAAGAAATCATATTATCCATATAATAGACGTACTGACAAGACTCGACACCATCATATAAATCTTCAAAAAATCATAATCGGTATTTCATTTTATCCACACAATCGCTATCTAATTCGCCAAATGTCAATAAGATGGACTTTTCTGTTTGGAACAATATAGAATAAAATTGCATTGCATTCCAAGTATGTCTCAAAAAATGTATGAACTAAATGGTAGTAAAATTTCAACGACATACAAATTAGTTCAATTCTAACTAAATAAGAAGAAGTTTTTGGTACACTTCTCAAAAATATTAAGAATGAACTACAGTGTGGTTAAAATGGGAATGATCTGGCGCCTAAGATTTTTTCTTTATTTTTAGTTTATTTTTTCTTTTCGAGAAAGATGCATTTCGTAAATGGCAATTAAAAATCCAAAAATGTCGAGAATTTCTTTAATTTAATGAATCTCAAAATTTTGGAATACAATTTAGTTCAATTTTCGCACGAGATAGTTCATTTTTTCCTGGTAACATTTTTATACCCTCCATCATAGGATGGGGGTATATTAACTTTGTCATTCCGTTTGTAACACATCGAAATATTGCTCTAAGACCCCATAAAGTATATATATTCTGGGTCGTGGTGAAATTCTGAGTCGATCTGAGCATGTCCGTCCGTCCGTCCGTCCGTCCGTCCGTCCGTCCGTCCGTCTGTTGAAATCACGCTAACTTCCGAACGAAACAAGCTATCGACTTGAAACTTGGCACAAGTAGTTGTCATCGATGTAGGTCGGATGGTATTGAAAATGGGCCATATCGGTCCACTTTTACGTATAGCCCCCATATAAAGGGACCCTCAGATTTGGCTTGTGGAGCCTCTAACAGAAGCATATTTCATCCGATCCGGCTGAAATTTGGTATATGGTGTTGGTATATGGTCTCTAACAACCATTCAAAAATTGGTCCACATCGGTCCATAATTATATATAGCCCCCATATAAACCGATCCCCAGATTTGGCTTGCGGAGCCTAAAAGAGTAGCAAATTTCATCCGATCCGGCTGAAATTTGGTACATGGTGTTGGTATGTGGTCTCTAACAACCGTGCAAAAATTGGTTCACATCGGTCCATAATTATATATAGCCCCCATATAAACCGATCCCCAGATTTGGCTTGCCGAGCCTCAAAGAGAAGAAAATTTCATCCGATCCGGCTGAAATTTGGTACATGACGTTAGTATATGGTCTCTAACAACCATGCAAAAATTGGTCCATATCGGTCTTTAATTATATATAGCCCCCATATAAACCGATCCCCAGATTTGGCTTGTGGAGCCTCTAAGGGAAGCATATTTCATCCGATCCGGCTGAAATTTGGTACATGGTGTTGGTATATGGTCTCTAACAATCGTGCAAAAATTGGTCTACATCGGTCCATAATCATATATAGCCCCCATATAAACCGATCCCCAGATTTGGCTTGCGGAGCCTCAAAGAGAAGCAAATTTCATCCGATCCGGTTGAAATTTGGTATATGGTGTTGGTATATGGTCTCTAACAACCATGCAAAAATTGGCCCACATCGGTCCGTAATTATATATAGCCCCCATATAAACCGATCCCCAGATTTGGCTTGCGAAGCCTCAAAGAGAAGCAAATTGCATCCGATCCGGCTGAAATTTGGTACATGGTATTGGTATATGGTCTCTAACAACCGTGCAAAAATTGGTCCACATCGGTCCATAATTATATATAGCGCCCATATAAACCGATCCCCAGATTTGGGTTGCGGAGCCTCAAAGAGAAGCAAATTTCATCCGATCCGTCTGAAATTTGGTACATGATATTGGTATATGGTCTCTAACAACCATGCAAAAATTGGTCCACATCGGTTCATAATTTATATAGCCCCCATATAAACCGATCCCCAGATTTGCTTGCGAAGTCTCCAAGAGAAGCAAATTTCATCCAATCCGGTTGTAATTTGGAACATGGTGTTAGTATATGATCTTTAACAACCGTGGCAGAATTGGTCCATATCGGTCCATAATTATATATAGCCCCCATATAAAACGTTCTCCAGATTTGACCTCCGGAGCCTCTTGGAGGAGCAAAATTCATCCGATCCGGCTCAAATTAGGAACGTGGTGTTAGTATATGGTCGCTAACAACCATACCAAAATTTGTCCAATCACACAAAAGTTGGTCCATATCGGTTCATAATCATGGTTGCCACTAGAGCCAAAAATAATCTACCAAAATTTTGTTTCTATAGAAAATGTTGTCAAAATTTTATTTCTATAGAAAATTTTGTTCAAATTTTATTCGGTTCATAATCATGGTTGCCACTCGAGCCAAAAAAAATCTACCAAGATTTTATTTCTATAGAAAATTTTGTCAAAGGTTTATTTCTATAGAAAATTTTGTTAAAATTTTATTTCTGTAGAAATATTTGTCAACATTTTCTTTCTATAGAAAATTTTGTCAAAATTTTTATTTCTATAGAAAATTTTGTGAAAATTTTATTTCTATAGAAAATTTTGTTAAAATTTTATTTCTGTAGAAAATTTTGTAAAAATTTTATGTCTACTTTGTCAAACTGAATTATATACGTATTGGATCGATCTTTTTATACCCTCCATCATAGGATGGGGGTATATTAACTTTGTCATTCCGTTTGTAACACATCGAAATATTGCTCTAAGACCCCATAAAGTATATATATTCTGGGTCGTGGTGAAATTCTGAGTCGATCTGAGCATGTCCGTCCGTCCGTCCGTCCGTCCGTCCGTCCGTCCGTCCGTCCGTCCGTCCGTCCGTCCGTCCGTCCGTCTGTTGAAATCACGCTAACTTCCGAACGAAACAAGCTATCGACTTGAAACTTGGCACAAGTAGTTGTCATCGATGTAGGTCGGATGGTATTGAAAATGGGCCATATCGGTCCACTTTTACGTATAGCCCCCATATAAAGGGACCCTCAGATTTGGCTTGTGGAGCCTCTAACAGAAGCATATTTCATCCGATCCGGCTGAAATTTGGTATATGGTGTTGGTATATGGTCTCTAACAACCATTCAAAAATTGGTCCACATCGGTCCATAATTATATATAGCCCCCATATAAACCGATCCCCAGATTTGGCTTGCGGAGCCTAAAAGAGTAGCAAATTTCATCCGATCCGGCTGAAATTTGGTACATGGTGTTGGTATGTGGTCTCTAACAACCGTGCAAAAATTGGTTCACATCGGTCCATAATTATATATAGCCCCCATATAAACCGATCCCCAGATTTGGCTTGCCGAGCCTCAAAGAGAAGAAAATTTCATCCGATCCGGCTGAAATTTGGTACATGACGTTAGTATATGGTCGGGAGCCACCGTGGTGCAATGGTTAGCATGCCCGCCTTGCATACACAAGGTCGTGGGTTCGATTCCTGCTACGACCGAACACCAAAAAGTTTTTCGGCGGTGGATTATCCCACCTCAGTAATGCTGGTGACATTTCTGAGGGTTTCAAAGCTTCTCTAAGTGGTTTCACTGGAATGTGGAACGCCGTTCGGACTCGGCTATAAAAAGGAGGTCCCTTGTCATTGAGCTTAACATGGAATCGGGCAGCACTCAGTGATAAGAGAGAAGTTCACCACTGTGGTATCACAATGGACTGAATAGTCTAAGTGAGCCTGATACATCGGGCTGCCACATAACCTAACCTAACCTAGTATATGGTCTCTAACAACCATGCAAAAATTGGTCCATATCGGTCTTTAATTATATATAGCCCCCATATAAACCGATCCCCAGATTTGGCTTGTGGAGCCTCTAAGGGAAGCATATTTCATCCGATCCGGCTGAAATTTGGTACATGGTGTTGGTATATGGTCTCTAACAATCGTGCAAAAATTGGTCTACATCGGTCCATAATCATATATAGCCCCCATATAAACCGATCCCCAGATTTGGCTTGCGGAGCCTCAAAGAGAAGCAAATTTCATCCGATCCGGTTGAAATTTGGTATATGGTGTTGGTATATGGTCTCTAACAACCATGCAAAAATTGGCCCACATCGGTCCGTAATTATATATAGCCCCCATATAAACCGATCCCCAGATTTGGCTTGCGAAGCCTCAAAGAGAAGCAAATTGCATCCGATCCGGCTGAAATTTGGTACATGGTATTGGTATATGGTCTCTAACAACCGTGCAAAAATTGGTCCACATCGGTCCATAATTATATATAGCGCCCATATAAACCGATCCCCAGATTTGGGTTGCGGAGCCTCAAAGAGAAGCAAATTTCATCCGATCCGTCTGAAATTTGGTACATGATATTGGTATATGGTCTCTAACAACCATGCAAAAATTGGTCCACATCGGTTCATAATTTATATAGCCCCCATATAAACCGATCCCCAGATTTGCTTGCGAAGTCTCCAAGAGAAGCAAATTTCATCCAATCCGGTTGTAATTTGGAACATGGTGTTAGTATATGATCTTTAACAACCGTGGCAGAATTGGTCCATATCGGTCCATAATTATATATAGCCCCCATATAAAACGTTCTCCAGATTTGACCTCCGGAGCCTCTTGGAGGAGCAAAATTCATCCGATCCGGCTCAAATTAGGAACGTGGTGTTAGTATATGGTCGCTAACAACCATACCAAAATTTGTCCAATCACACAAAAGTTGGTCCATATCGGTTCATAATCATGGTTGCCACTAGAGCCAAAAATAATCTACCAAAATTTTGTTTCTATAGAAAATGTTGTCAAAATTTTATTTCTATAGAAAATTTTGTTCAAATTTTATTCGGTTCATAATCATGGTTGCCACTCGAGCCAAAAAAAATCTACCAAGATTTTATTTCTATAGAAAATTTTGTCAAAGGTTTATTTCTATAGAAAATTTTGTTAAAATTTTATTTCTGTAGAAATATTTGTCAACATTTTCTTTCTATAGAAAATTTTGTCAAAATTTTTATTTCTATAGAAAATTTTGTGAAAATTTTATTTCTATAGAAAATTTTGTTAAAATTTTATTTCTGTAGAAAATTTTGTAAAAATTTTATGTCTACTTTGTCAAACTGAATTATATACGTATTGGATCGATCTTTTTTGATTTAATATATACCACGTATAGACTTACATACAATTTAGAAGAAGTTGTGTTAGGAGGTTTTAAGATTACTTAAGTTGCGTTACCGCAACTTAAGTAATTCGATTCTGGATGGCAGTGTTTAGAAGAAGTTTCTACGCAATCCATGATGGAGGGTACATAAGCTTCGGCCTGGCCGAACTTACGGCCGTATATACTTGTTTGATTTAATATATACCACGTATAGACTTACATACAATTTAGAAGAAGTTGTGTTAGGAGGTTTTAAGATTACTTAAGTTGCGTTACCGCAACTTAAGTAATTCGATTCTGGATGGCAGTGTTTAGAAGAAGTTTCTACGCAATCCATGATGGAGGGTACATAAGCTTCGGCCTGGCCGAACTTACGGCCGTATATACTTGTTTTAATTTGCAATAAGATTATTGAGTTTCCTTTCAGGCAAAGGTCATTACGATGAAAAAATTCTGTAAACAAGTTCGTTTCTCTTAACATCTGCTGTTTATAATTTAAATTCAAAAGTATTAAATTTATTTTTAATGAAAAGTATAGAATTTAAAAAATAATGTTCTATATTAAAATTCTTCATAAAATTAACTGAATGCATTTTATGGAAGTCTATAAGACATTATTTTGTTGTACTACCAGGTAATATTTTCTGAGTTCTAGAGGCATAAATTTAAATTTCGAACCAAAATTTTTGTAACTATGGCCTCGGCAAAGGGTTACTGTAACCAAAATAAGTATTGCTCCAACATGGACAATTCTCCATAAGTATATTAATTTTCACACGATTTCTATAAAATCTTAACATTTTTTAAGAACTTCTAAAAACTTTTATTGGAAATAACACAATTTAAAATATACCTTTTTTAATGTGCGATTGGTTTTATAGAAAATAATTAAATTCCAATTTCTTTTTAACCACAAAATCGATGATATTTAGACGAGTTAGACGTGGTATTTTATTATTGTTATAATTTCGTTATTATTTATTACCATTAAAAAAAATATTAAAACACTAGCTTCAAAGGCTATAGGCTTAATTTTTTTTAATTTAAAAATTAACCACTTAAAATAAAATATTTTTCAATTTTTGTGATGAAGATTTTTATATATAAACCAATAATTTTTTGTTAAAATTAGATTCTAAATTTATGTTTATTTTTGATTAAATTTATATAAAATTCCAATTGGTATTGCACTCACAACATTTTTGATATTTTGTGTTTTTTAATTGTTATTTTTATTTATTGATTATTTATTACAGTGAAACCTCTTAAAGGTCGCCTAAATTTTGTCCACCTTTGAGAGGTATCCAGGTTTGAGAGGTTAATTTTAATGTGTTAATATAGCAAACGTCCCGGACAACGGCCCATGTTTGGAAGGTGTCCGGGTTTCAGAGTGCCCAAGTTTGAGGGGTTTCACTGTACTATTTTAAAAACTTTAATAAACATTAAAACACTAGCTACAAAAGTTATAAGCGAATCGAAACATTTCCAAATTGGGCAGTTATTATAAAAAAAAAAAAAACAAATATATCCACTCAAAAAAGTGAACTCTCTATTTCACTTAAGGCAATTTAACTTTATTTTAGTTCACGGTATTATTATGTTTGGAGAAAGTTTCCTTTACTCTAATAATTTTTTGCGTACGTCAGTTAAATGAACTAAAAACGGGAAAATTGTACACAAACTAAGGATAAAGATTTACAAAATTCGTTCGTCTCACAAAATAATTCATTATTTCTTTAAATTTGTAAATTTTACTACAAATGTGCCCATCATGAACTTCGTATGGCACTAAAGACATTCTCGCAATTTTGAACTCTAAACTTTCCCTTCAAAATACAAAATGTTATTTAAGAAGTGAAAAAAAATGAATTATGTCTGATACATCTTCTTGAATTTGTCGAAAAATATTTACTTATTTTTGTGATATCGGCGGGATGTCAGCGTTTATAATACTGTTTAGTTAAAAATTTCTAAAAATAATCGAAATGTTCTAAAATTGACCAAAATTTTTCTTCGCTTTGGGTTCAATGTTTATTCAGTGTCGCATGTTAATTTTTTTAAAATAAAATTCCGCTTGGTACTACACTCACAATATTTTTAATATTTTTTGTTTCAAACAGTATAATCTAATAATTGAATTATTTCTGGATCTTTATTAATTTTATAAATTGTAATTTTGTCAGCACGATTTTCGGAGAAATAATTGACTAACATCGTATGGGGAAACACTAAAACTTTTGTAACTTCAACTTTTACACAATGAACCATAATTAGGGCAAAGCATATACACATAATTGCAATTGCAATTATTCAAAAGTTTATTGAAACTTTTTTTGCCTTTAACAATGAAGATTCGTTATAATATATATTGGGAAAAAAATTAATAAATAATTTTTACAAACCATAAAACTTTTCTATATCGGATGAAAATAATTCCTTTTTAAAGAGTTTGAGTTGTTTTAAATTGATGATCCAGTGTTATATTCACGGTTCTTCGATTTTCAGTATTTTTGTTGAAATATATTTCATATATATTTTCCAAACACAATGTACACCATTGAGATATCACATAAATCACTTGTTTTATTTTTATATCTATTTTTTCCTCTTGGATGATATACCTTTTCTTGGAGAAAAAACAACAATTTTTTAATCTTCAAATGGACTTTCAATTGGAATTTCACAAATGGAAATAACTTTTCGATATTTATGCTCTGCTATAGTTCAAACTGATCAAATATGCACACAACAATAAAAACAAAACACCGAGAATTACACAGGCACTCACACACACACGTACACTTATTTAGAGAGAGCATCAGCAAACGAAAGGATGCTGCCTTGTAAGGCGGTTTGATTTGAATGACTCTACACTTGCACACGAACAGTTGATGCTCGGGCGGATGGTTGATGCATAAACGGAAGGGCGGACGGACGGACGGACAGGACATTAAGACACACCCTCCAATGTATGTAGGAAAACAAAAGGTAATGTAACAACGAATCATGTGATAGACAGTGAAACAATAGTCGCAACAAAAAAACAAAAACCCCAAGCACTCGCAACCCACACACACACATAGTGGATATCATTATTGAAAATAAGCTCTTTGGTTTTGAATTTTAGAATTTTCATTCATCCGAATAGTGGTTGGTACCGATTCCCTTGTAAGAAAACTGCATAATCACTTTGGCATATATTCGCAGAAAACAATCGAAATTCATTAATTTAAAAATGATATCCTTATCAGTTGAGGTCAATTATGCAAAGTAAGCAGACCGCTACTAAATATTCATGGCTCCCTCTGCCGCCAAATTAAGCTGATATGGCATTACTGCTGTTATCTCATCAAACCGGAAATAGTCGGAAATCCACTTGTAACGGATAAATATCGTTTAATCATTTGACGTCCATGTCTCTCTATCTCACTTTCTCTCGCCAACACACACAGGCAAGATAGTATCACTAAGTCACTCTCTCACACTAGACACGGGGGGCAAAATGAATTATCGTTAAAATGATGGGACATTTTTGACTAGCACAACTCGCCATCATTGTCAAATCCATCAGCATTTGTATTCACAATCACGAAAAACATAATTCCGTCACCATAACGAACTTCATTATCATCAATTTAGGGATTTTTAGCACGACCTACCTCAAAGACACATAAGAAGTAAGCTCTGCTGGCATGACAAATGACACTGAACACTTTTGATGAATTTTTTTCCCGGTTTTGTAATGTCGGGATTTCTCGATTTGAATTTTTGTAAGTCGTTGATGTTCGACCACAAAATTTGTTAATTATGAATTTCACTGTAATCTTATGCGAATTAGATTTGATGGAATATCCGGTAGGTTTTGTTTATCGGTTTTCAGGTGAACCACGATTGTAAAATTCAATGTCCTTGCTGGGCTGTTTCAATTTCGATGTTGTTCGATTTGCCTCTGATGACTGAGTGTCGAGTGGCTGAAATGATTACAAAGTAATTCACAATTGACATGGACGTGAACATGAACATGGACAGATGCTGGGTTGGCTAGCTACCGGGCTGCCTTCTTGCCTGCCTTTTGGCTGTCAACATGAGGGGAATTTGGGAGAAATGGAACAATTTCCGATGCTGAAATATGGTGAGTTTGGCAAAGAAGCTCAACATAAACGCAAAGGCATTGCTTTCGACATCGACCTAGCCGCCACCACCACCACCACCAACACTAGTTGGCCTCACAATTGTCGTCACCATTCCAATTCAATGCCCCGAGGAGCATGAGTCTTTTTGGGAGGCATTCGCCTTAGGATGCGTTGACAACAATCCCAAATGTGAGCGTGCGAAGGAAGGTTGTTGTTCGTGTGGTGCTGTTTGTTGCAGAGCGGTGCGTTACTTGCCGTTTTGTTTTATTTCGTTCATTTTTGTTCATTCTCATCGTTCAAATAAAGGGATATTCCGACCATATAAATGGCAATCTATCGTTAATATGTTGATGAATAACTTATTAATTTTTTCCCCAGTGCTTGGTGTTTAAGTGTGTGAGTGTGGCTACGTAAAAAAGCAAGCAGAATGACAAAATGATGTTTCGTTTTTTGTTTTTGTTTAACAAAATTGAATTAATAAAATAATGTTTGGAGAATTATATTTGTGCATGTGAGTGTGTCTGGCCAGGAAATTGTCCCAACAGATTTTCAAATTTGAATAATTTGAAATATCGTTACGTGGTACTTGTAACTTTATAAATATGCCAATGAAATTACTCCATGAAAACAAAAAAAAAAAAACACGAGATGACTGCAAATATATTTAAATAAATATGATTTGAGATTAAATTAAAAAAATAAAAAACCTTAAATAAAACTAGTTAAGGAAATATGTGATATTACAAATTAAATATTTATAAATTATATTTTATGGATTTGACAAACGAATTCGCTGTGGCATGAATTTAAATATTTAGTGATAAATTCCATTAGTGAGAAATAATTTAAAATAACATTATGGAAAAAATATTTTTGAAATCCTGATCATAAAAATGGAAATTTCTTTTTTGTTTTTGGCAGAATACCAAGTTTGATTTATTTGTGGTAAAATAAATTTCAATAACAATAGAATGTCATTTAAAAATAAGAAAACTTTATTTGACCCTAAAAAGATTTTATTACCCAGCAAAAAAATTGGAAGTTGTTCCACAAACATTTCTTTTAAAGCCCATCCCAGGATCCCCCATCGAATTTCCTCAACTTCAGATGTAGTCCTTTTGGACAAGTCCACAAACATTTCTTCTAAAGCGCATCGTGGGATCCCCCAATGATTTTTTCCACTTCCGATGCAGTCTTTTTGCACAAACATTTCTTCTAAAGCGCATCTTGGGATCCCCCAATGATTTGTTTCTACTTCCGATGCAGTCCTTTTGGACAAGTATTAGAAAGAACGCAATCAGGGTATTCTAAGTGCAAATTTTGGACAATTAAATTAAAAAAAATAGAAAACTAATAAAAAATTAGAAAATTAATAAAAAAGTAAAAAAAACAATAATAATACAAAATAAATTTCATCCCCGCTGGGATTTGAACCTGTGCCGTTTGACTTTTTCGCTTCCATGGAAGTTCTTTTGAGAAGATTTTGCAAATTACGAGAATTTTTATTTTTTTGTTGATTTGTAATGAATAAAATATATTTATACGAAAATATATGCCGAAAATAAAAAATAACGATGCATAACATAAAAAAATATTTTTTTGGAAAAAATATTTGATAAAAAATTGCCGCTGGTGAGATTTGAACCTGCGTTTCCTATTTTTTCGTTCATACTAATAAAGAACTTCTCGAGAAGCAATTAGAATGTTATTCCTTGGTGTCGTATTACGATCATATCACACACATTTGAATTGACCTTTCGACGCTTTATATTCAATGGCGTTTGTGGCTGAGTGTGCTAAGGCGTTCTGTTATGGTGCCAGCAAACCCAGGTTCAAGCCCTGGTCGGAGCGAAAAAGTTTTCAAATTGTAAAAATTAGATAATAGGAAAATAATATTGTAATAAAAAAACATATGGTTAAAAAAAAGTGAAATTAGTTGAAAAAAAATTTTTTTTCGCTTTTTAAATTTCTTCATTCAAATTAATTTCCAGGGCACAACTTCTAAAGTAATGCAAAGGATCCAAAAAGGGAGTACTTCCGTCCTATGACAAGCCCGTGTAAAATTCATTGGAGATGATCCAAGTTTGCACTACTTCCGGATCACAGATTGGGGATCCAAACTACTTTTTTGGAAGCTCTGTTTTTGCTGGATAATAAATTTATAGATTAAAGATAGCTGTGACAAAGTGAACCCACCATGAAAAAATTTAGTTTTATTTTAGAAATTTGTAAATAAAATATTTTACTGATTGGAAAATGATACAAATAAGTTAATACCTCATTCACATTACACTTCCAAAATCCTCTTTAACTAGATTTCAACTGCCATTTGCCTTATAAATAAGGGATTTCAAATCCACTTTTAACAGATTTCGAGCCTAATGTGTATGAGGTATAATACTTTTTGTTAAATTGAAAAAAAAAATATTATAAATAATATGTTTTTTTTTCTGTTGTTTAACAAAATGTCATAGTTTGAAGTATAAAATTTGAGTTAAAAATTTTTAAAATGTCTTTGTGTCGTGAAAAATACGACCTAATTTTGGATAAAATAGAAAAGTAAAATTGCCTACTTCATTTTTATAAAATTTTGTTATATTTAGTTAATGTCATTAAAGTAATCAAAAACTTATTGAAGTGAGGAAATTTTTTCACATTTGCCAAAATTTAGTGAAAGTCTATTAATTTCCCGAATTAAAATAAAGTTGAATCAGCTATAGAAATTTTCGTTTGCTTTTTTCTAATGACCGATGATCAGCTTTCTATGGAGTTTTTAACTTTTATTCAATACACATTTTTGGCAATCAAATGGTATATTAACTTTTTAATTTTTGAATTGTATTGCAAAACTTTCCACATACTGAAAACACAGTGAACCCACCAGGAAGAAATCTTTCGGTTTATTTTAGGAAATTTTAACTAAACAGTATTACAAAAAATAAGGAAATATTTTTCGACAAATTCAAGAATATTTATTAGACATACTTAAGTTTTTTTTTCACTTGTTAAAGAAAATTTTGTAATTTGAAAGAAAAAAAATTGGAGTTCAAAATTGCAAGAATGTCTTTAGTGACATACGAAGTTCATAATGAACGCATTTCTAGTAAAATTTACAAGTTTAAAGAAATAATGAACTATGTTTTGAGAAATACGAATTTAGTAAATCTTTATACTTAACTTATGTATAATTTTTCCCGTGTTTTAGTTAGTTTAACTAACGTACGCAAAAAAATATTAGAGTAAAGGAAACTTTCTCCAAACATAATAATTCCGTGAACTACAATAAAGTTAAATTGGCTTTAGAGAAATAGAGAGTTCATATTTTTTTGAGTGCAAAAGCAATAATTAATCAAAACTCATACAAAAATCCAAAAAAAGGGCGTAGTTAAAGTATTGCTAAATGTAACCTATTTTTACATATCATTACAATTCTGATTCGAGCTCATTGGACACGAAGTAACTTATTTTTATTGCAAAAAATTATTTATTTGTAGTTGAATTTAAATTTTTGTTGATATATTTATGATACTCTCTATATCTTAAATTTGTCATAAAAATGTATGTACTAAACGTTGGTATAAAGCTCATCGACCGTACATATAGATTCAATGTGAACTAAAGCAAAGAAAATTTTCGTACGATTCCCAAAAATAAGAAGAATGAACTTCTGTTTGGTTAAACTGGTCATGATTTGACGTTAATGATTTTTATACCCTGCTCCACACTGTGGAACAGGGTATTATAAGTTAGTGCATATGTTTGCAACACCCAGAAGGAGACGAGATAGACACATGGTGTCTTTGGCAAAAATGCTAAGGGTGGGCTCCTGAGTCGATATAGCGATGTCCGTCTGTCCGTCTGTCCGTGAACACATTTTTGTAATAAAAGTCTAGGTCGCAGTTTTAGTCAATCGACTTCAAATTTGGCACAAGTATGTGTTTTGGCTCAGAATAGATCCTTATTGATTTTGGAAGAAATCGGTTCAGATTTAGATATAGCTCCCATATATATCATTCGCCCGATATGGACTAATACGGTCCCAGAAGCCAGAGTTTTACCCCAATTTGGTTGAAATTTTGCACAGGGAGTAGAATTAGCATTGTTGCTATGCATGCCAAATTTGGTTGAAATCGGTTCAGATTTAGATATAGCTCCCATATATAGCTTTCGCCCGATTTACACTCATATGACCACAGAGCCCAATTTTTTGCTCCGATTTAGTTGAAATTTTGCACAGGGAGTAGAAATAGCATTGTAGCTATGCGTGCCAAATTTGGTTTAAATCGGTTCAGATTTAGATATAGCTCCCATATATATGTTTTTCTGATTTCGACAAAAATGGTCAAAATACCAACATTTTCCTTGTAAAATCGCCACTGCTTAGTCGAAAAGTTGTAAAAATGACTCTAATTTTCCTATACTTCTAATACATATATATCGAGCGATAAATCATAAATAAACTTTTGCGAAGTTTCCTTAAAATTGGTTCAGATTTAAATGCTTCCCATATTTTTTTACTAACATTGTGTTCCACCCTAGTGCATTGCCGCCTTAAATTTTGAGTCTATAGATTTTGTAGAAATCTATCAAATTCTCTCCAGATCGAGTGATATATGTATGTGGGACAAACCTTTATATATAGCCCCCAACACATTTGACGGATGTGATATGGTATCGAAAATTTAGATCTACAAGCAAAAAAATAATTCTTTCCTCCCAAACGAAATTTTAGACAAACAAGGTTCGTTTCTCATTTGCTTTTCGTTGAAAGGAAGTGTATTTGGAAGAAAAGCATATTTTTTTTGTGATAAACGTTTATTCTTTTCCAGGATGTAAAAACAATTTCATAAAGACTAACTCAAAATTTTTTTTTTCTGGCTAATTGCATTTTCCCTCACATCTTTCCCACTTCCACGAAGTTTTTTAGTTCTTAGCACCTTTTTCTGTAACACAAACAATGTAGAAGAAATTATACGATTTTATAAATTTTACATTTTTTTTTTACCTTTCGCCTGGACGGAGAATCGAACCGCGGACCATGCAATTTGTAAGCCAACACACTATCCACTGAGCCATGTAGCCATTATTGTCATCAATAGACAATTACCCATATAACTAAGTTATATTTATATAGCATAGCTTGCGGCGCCCACGAGCCGATTAAACAAAGTTTATTTAACAGAAAAATACATTTAGTTGGGCACCGTGGAGCAGTGGTTGCTACGTCTGACTTGCATGCCAAGGGTCGTGGGTTCGATCCCTGCTTCGACCAAAGTTTTTTTTTTTTACATATATTCCAGATATGATCGGAAGATTCCGAAAAATTTTCAACATTACATTCTACTATATTAAATTTTTACTATGAACTGTAAAATGTGTCTTATTAAAGACCTAAATTTAGAAAAGAACAGTGTTTGATATAAACGAAATGGACTGTGTTGTTGGTTCAAAAATATCTTTTTTTACTGAAAAAATAAAAATTTTGTAACAAACGAATTTTTTGGTGATAAAAGTGTATATTTTTCGAAGCAATTCAAAAAACTCTAACAAAAGAAAAACGTTTTCGGTACACGTTTTCCAAACGTTTTTTTTCTTTGCGTGTACAAAGTGGTGCAGGGAATAATTTAGTCGGCCCCGCCCGACTTTAGACTTTCCTTACTTGTTTTCTTTACTTTACTACATTCTTCAGTTAAAAATCATACGAAGAAATTATTTTTCCATATTTTAAGAACGCATTGTGGAAATTGCAAAAAGTGGAGTAATATTTAGTTAAATTTTCGTACGAAGTAGTTAATTATTCCCATATTTATAGTTTTTTTTTTTTTGTATATAACTGAATTAGGGTTTTAACGATTTTAAATTATATTTTATTATTGTCATTCAATAATGCCCTTCATTTGGAAATGGGAAAACAAAGCAAATATTGATTCAATGAAATTCTTTTTTAATAACCACGCTACACTGAAAAAAACTTATCCGTTTCAAAAGATTTTGTCTTTAGACTAATGATTTTGTTATTGATTCCGGACCACAGGATATACACTGTTAGAAAAATATGTTTTTTATATGTTCCGATATAAACAAAATGTGTTTCGGGCAAAAATTTTAAACACAATATATTTAAGTGCAAACATGTAATGTTCCTAAACTACCACTAAATGTTTGGGACACATATGTTAATATGTTAGGATATATTATGTTTGGGGCATGAATGTTTTATAAAAATAATATGTGTGAATGTAAACATATATAAATTTACAAATTTCGAGTAAACATATATATGTAGTGATATTTTATTCACTGAGTGGCAGAGAGAGAGAGAGAGAGTATAGAGAAAGAAATAGAGATGGAAACCGGGAGGGTTGACGAAAGATATCAACATAACACAGCGAGAGAATGAAAAGAGAGCAATTTCTGTGAAACCGCTTGTATGTTGTTTCGGAAAACTGTTTTATGATAAGGCCAAAAATATGTTATGCATAAGTCTAAATATTATTTAATTTGAAGATCAGAATGAGTATTCGGAGTAAAGAGAATAGACATTCGGAACAAAGAGAATAGATATTTGAAAAAAAAAAAAACAGCATGTGTTTTCGCCTTAAGAGCAGCATTTTATGTATGTGTGGACATGTGTTTTGTTTATCATTTTGGCATTATGGACACAATTTTTATACCCTCCATCATAGGATGGGGGTATATTAACTTTGTCATTCCGTTTGTAACACATCGAAATATTGCTCTAAGACCCCATAAAGTATATATATTCTGGGTCGTGGTGAAATTCTGAGTCGATCTAAGCATGTCCGTCCGTCCGTCCGTCCGTCTGTTGAAATCACGCTAACTTCCGAACGAAACAAGATTTGGCTTGTGGAGCCTCTAACAGAAGCATATTTCATCCGATCCGGCTGAAATTTGGTATATGGTGTTGGTATATGGTCTCTAACAACCATGAAAAAATTGGTCCACATCGGTCCATAATTATATATAGCCCCCATATAAACCGATCTCCAGATTTGGCTTGCGGAGCCTAAAAGAGAAGCAAATTTCATCCGATCCGGCTGAAATTTGGTATTTGGTGTTGGTATATGGTCTCTAACAACCATGCAAAAATTGGTTCACATCGGTCTATAATTATATATAGCCCCCATATAAACCGATCCCCAGATCCCCATATAAACCGATCAAAGAGAAGAAAATTTCATCCGATCCGGCTGAAATTTGGTATATGATGTTGGTATATGGTCTCTAACAACCATGCAAAAATTGGTCCATATCGGTCCTTAATTATATATAGCCCCCATATAAACCGATCCCCAGATTTGGCTTGTGGATCCTCTAAGAGAAGCAAATTGCATCCGATCCGGCTGAAATTTGGTACATGGTGTTGGTATATGGTCTTTAACAATCATGCAAAAATTGGTCCACTCACACAAAAATTGGTCCATATCGATTCATAATCATGGTTGCCACTAGAGCCAAAAATAATCTACCAAAATTTTATTTCTAGAGAAAATTTTGTTAAAATTTTATTCGGTTCATAATAAAATTTTCATCATTGTCAAAATTTTATTTCTATAGAAAATTTTTCAAAATTTTATTTCTATAGAAAATTTTGTTCAAATTTTATTCGGTTCATAATCATGGTTGCCACTCGAGCCAAAACTAATCTACCAAGATTTTATTTCTACACGCAGAGAAGGAATATGATCACCTCAAACATGTTTTAAGAGCAAAATATTATTTTTGTATGGTGACCATGTAACATGTTTGTCACAAAAATGTTATTTTCTCATCAAATATAACCTGCTTGCCGAAATCAGATATATGATTTCCGATAAAATAACATAGTTGCGAAAACCATGTTACATGGTCACCACCCAAAAATAACATTTTGCTCTTAAAACATGCTTGAGGTGATCATATTCCTTCTCTGGGTGTATAGAAAATTTTGTCAAAAGTTTATTTCTATAGAAAATTTTGTTAAAATTTTATTTCTGTAGAAATTTTTGACAAAATTTTCTTACTATAGAAAATTTTGTCAAAATTTTTATTTCTATAGAAAATTTTGTTAACATTTTATTTCTGTAGAAAATTTTGTCAAAATTTTATGTCTACTTTGCCAAACTGAATTATATACGTATTGGATCGATCTTTTTTGATTTAATATATACCACGTATGGACTTACATACAATTTAAAAGATGGTGTTAGGAGGTTTTAAGATACCTTCCCATCGGCTAGCGTTACCGCAACTTAAGTAATTCGATTGTGGATGGCAGTGTTTAGATGAAGTTTCTACGCAATCCATGATGGAGGGTACATAAGCTTCGCCCTGGCCGAACTTACGGCCGTATATACTTGTTTTTTCTTGGTTCGTTAAAAGAAATAGGAACGTATGCTAACCATTGCTCCACATGGCCAACAAATGTATGTTTCTGTTAAATAATGTTATGTTTGCATGGGCTCGTGGGAGCTGCAGGCTATGCTATATAAATGTAACTTATAACGATAAGTGTCTATTGGTGACTATATAAGCTACGTAGCCCAGTGGTAGTGTGGTGGCTTACAAATTGCATGGTTCCCGGTTCGATTCCTTGTCCAGGCGAAAGGTAAGATTCAAAAAAATTATAAAATTGTATAATTTCTTCATCATTATTTGTATTACAGAAAAAGGTGCCAAGAACTAAAAATTTCGTGGAAGTGAAAATTATGTGAGGGAATGAGCACAATCTTCTTGGGGAGAAAATTCTTCCAAGCATATAATATTTTTGGGCTCAAAATGCTTCCAAACATATAATATGTTCACATAAAACAAACATAATAATGTTTCGGCAATATCCAATAATATATGTGCTTCCTGCAAAATATGTTTGGAACATATGTTAGAGAAGCGATTTTTTTTTTTGAGGGTGTATGCATTTAACACATGTGGAGCTTTGCGTATTTTTTTGTAGAATAAATGAATATCTTCGAGAGAAAATTTAACTAAATTGCATTCCAGTTTAGAGAAATTTTACTGAAATTTTTTTGTAAATTTTTAACTACCATTCTTCTTTCTCATAAAAGAAAAAATATACGAAAACTTAGGAAAAACTCATTGGCACCAAATCATTACCAAACTGAAATCGCCGTAGTTCACTTTTCTCCAAGTGTTGAGAAATATGCGAACATGTTCTTTTGCTTTAGTTAGCAGTGAACTTATTTCTACGGTTAATGAAATTTATACCCACGAATTTTTTGAGACATACATGTAATGAAGAAAATTTCATTGGCCTGGGGAAGATTTCTTAAAAAATAAAAAAAGTAACTGAAACTGAGTGAATTTTTTGCAACTAATATATGTTAATTTTTGGAATCGGTTTACCAACGGATTTTTTTAAGTTCTTGATACTACACACAAAAATAATTTTATAATTCAATCACGAAATTTATTGATCCAATATAATTGAAATATCTTCAATCACGAAAATGATAGTATCAATCACAGTTTTAATTGGGAATAAAAAAATATTTGATTAAAAAAATTAATGGATTTTATTTGAAAATTTCAATTAATTTTTACATTTAAATTCAATTAATTATTTAGTTAAACTTTAATCCAAATTGTCATTCATTTTCTTAACTAGCTTTGTGTTCTCATTTGGATTAAAAGAATGATTGTACTAATTAATTTTTTAATTAAAGACATAAATCACTTTGTTTCGCTGGTGAACAATATTTTAATTTAGCTACTTTTCTTATGATTCTGTCGTGAGTTATGAAAATGTTCCTTAATCGTGAACATTTGAAGCGAGTTATAAGATTTGACGTGAATCACGAAAATTTTCATGAGACTTGTTGCGTCAAGAAAATATACGTGAATCACGAATATTGCCGTAAATCACAAAAAGTTCCGTGCCACCAGAAATTTCGTGAATTACAAAAGGTCTTTGAATAAAATTTAGCCAATGAAAATTTTTAATTGATATAATGAAAGATTTTCAATAAGACAATAAAAATATTCGCTAATAATATGAAAAATTGTATTGATTGACAGAAAATACATTATATGTTAATAACGAAAAACTTTGGTCAAATGATTAAAACAACAATGATGAGAATAAAAAAATAGAAAATTCTATACAATTCAGCTTAAGGCCTCGGGCTTAAGTAAAAAAAACATAATGTAACAAAAACAAAATATATAAAACAAAATTTTTACTACATATTGAATGGATCGATCGATTTATATAAAATATTGGCTAGGCTCTACATATCCGATAGCCAGATTAAATGACCTCACCTAAAATTATGGAGAATGTCGAATATTTTATCCACAAAACATATATTATTAGCAATCTATTTGTGTTACATTACAATTAAAAAACATTTATCACCCAGCATTCCATGTCAAGTTACTTGTTGTTCAAGTATTGAGACAATCCCAATTTAGAGTGCACATATTAACATCCATGAACAAGTTATTATTCGAAGATTTCGTTTTCGATTTGGCAAAAGCAGTTCAAAGACTTTTATGCCAAATTATTATTGGACTTTGATTTACATAAAATATTCGTTGTTATTCGAACATTTGTTAACTAAATACTACCATGCATTAGCGATAGATTTTTATTGGTCTCCTTTATCTTGACCACGGATCATTTCGGTAACCAGTTCTAGCATTTGATACGAGTATGAATGCACGTTCGATTTGTAATAACAAGCAATGTTGCGCAAAATCGATGACAAAATCGAAGTGGAAAATTTTTAAATGATATTGAATGAAACCATTAAATTAATTGAGATTTGCATCCCTCGAAAACTAATTGTACAAAAACGCAGGCAAAAGAGATAAAACCAATTTGAAGATTGTCATTGACATAAAGTTCATTGATTTAAAAGGTGTCGTTCCTTATGAGCTCCGAGGAACTTTATTGTAATTTTCTTTCAGTTATAAAAATGTTATGATTACATTTCGAAATGCCCATAAGGAATATATTAAATGAAGCATTTATATCCGTCTTCCACATGGGATGATATAAGACAGGACGGACTACTCGAATCGACAGCTTCTCCGTCACCTCCTTTTACTATCGTAAAACCCTATTTTTAAAATTTATTAATTTACCTTCTCAATTTTTTTATCCATTCAAATAAATAAATGTTTAATTAATCTTTTAATTATATCAGCTAAATTATTAATTGCAAAATTGTCAAATGATAATTAATTTTGTTTAATGCATTTATTGAAAAATTAATTGAATATGGTGCAAGCATTTTCTCAATTGAAAATTAAAAATGGTTTTTAAGGAATTGTTGATTGGGACCATCAATTTCGTGGTTGAATCAATTTCAATTAAATAATAATTTGCATTAAAAGGATTATGCAAAAACTATGAAGCCTGAAGTTTGCCTCGCTAACTGCTTCAAAAAAGTCAGCATTTCGAAATATAAAATTAGAAGACCGTTGAGCAAAATATCATTCTATACACTGAAAAAATATTGTCGTGAGATCAAAGATTTCATGTCTTTCAAATACGAATGCAAATTTTGCTCAGCTTAGAAGACGCATTTCTCTAATACGATATAAAGTTTTTTTCTTTGTCCAAAAGTCGATAAACTTTTCAATAAAGTCGTATTGTCCTTATAATTAAGTGATTTGACTTAAAAATGCGTATCATAATATGAAAGAAAAAATGTTTGGGATAAGGTTAAAAATTTAATGAAATTGTCTTTAAATTTGTTGTCTTTTTGAAACTTGACATATACAAACCAAAAAATTGTTCAAAAGGACATGTTTTTCAACACTTTATTTTAAAGACGTTTTTTACATGAAACACAACATTATTTATACTGGAAGTCTGAATTTGGAAAATAAAATTGTCGTTAACTAGTTTTTAAAGGACTTTGATAGCATATGAAGAAAAAAAGCTGAACAAGTATATACGGCCGTAAGTTCGGCCAGGCCGAAGCTTATGTACCCTCCACCATGGATTGCGTAGAAACGTCTATTGAAGCCGATGGCAAGGTATCATAAAACTTCCTAAGAACGTAATATATACCACATAGTCCATACGTGGTATATATTAAACTACAAACGGGCCGATTAAATACGAATAATTAATTAAGGTTTCTATAGAAATAAAATTTTGACAACATTTTCTATAGAAGTAAAATATTGACAAAATTTTCTACAGAAATAAAATTTGGAAAAAATTTTCTATAGAAATAATATTTTGACAAAATTTTCTATAGAAATAAAATTTTGTCAAAATTTTCTATAGAAATAAAATTTTTACAAAATTTTCTATAGAAATAACCTTTTGACAATGTTTTCTATAAAAATAAAATTTTGGTAGATTATTTTTGGTTCGAGTGGCAACCATGATTATGAACCGATATGGACCAATTTTTGTGTGGTTGAGGATCGGCAATATATAACTATAGACCGATATGGACCAATTTTGGCATGGTTATTAGCGGCCTTATATTTACTAACACCACGTTGCAAATTTCAACCGGATCGGATGAATTTTGCTCCTCCAAGAGGCTCCGGAGATCAAATCTGGGGAACGGTTTATATGGGGGCTATATATAATTATGGACCGATATGGACCAATTCTTGCATGGTTGTTAGAGACCATATACTAACACCACGTACCAAATTTCAACCGGATCGAATGAATTTTGCCCCTCTAAGAGGCTCCGTAGGTCAAGTCTGGGGATCGGTTTATATGGGGGCTATATATAATTATGAACCGATGTGGTCCAATTTTGGCATGGTTGTTAGAGACCATATACTAACATCATGTACCAAATTTCAGCTGGATCGGATGAAATTTGCCTCTCTTCGAGCAATCGCAAGCCAAATTTGGGGGTCCGTTTATATGGGGGCTATACGTAAAAGTGGACCGATATGGACCAATTTTTGCATGGTTGTTGGAGACCATATACTAACATCATGTACCAAATTTCAGCCGGATCGGATGAAATTTGCCTCTCTTAGAGCAATCGCAAGCCAAATTTGGGGGTCCGTTTTTATGGGGGCTATACGTAAAAGTGGACCGATATGGACCAATTTTTGCATGGTTGTTAGAGACCATATAGTAACACCATGTACCAAATTTCAGCCTGATCGGATGAAATTTGCTTTTTTTAGAGCAATCGCAAGCCAAATTTGGGGGTCCGTTTATATGGGGCCTATAGGTAATTATGGACCGATATGGACCAATTTTTGCATGGTTGTTGGAGACCATATACTAACATCATGTACCAAATTTCAGCCGGATCGGATGAAATTTTCCTCTCTTAGAGCAATCGCAAGCCAAATTTGGGGGTCCGTTTATATGGGGGCTATACGTAAAAGTGGACCGATATGGACCAATTTTTGCATGGTTGTTAGAGACCATATTCTAACACCATGTACCAAATTTCAGCCGGATCGGATGAAATTTGCTTCTCTTAGAGCAATTGCAAGCCAAATTTGGGGGTCCGTTTATATGGGGGCTATACGTAAAAGTGGACCGATATGGCCCATTTGCAATACCATCCGACCTACAGCAATAACAACTACTTGTGCCAAGTTTCAAGTCGATAGCTTGTTTCGTTCGGAAGTTAGCGTGATTTCAACAGACGGACGGACGGACGGACGGACGGACGGACGGACATGCTCAGATCGACTCAGAATTTCACCGCGACCCAGAATATATATACTTTATGGGGTCTTAGAGCAATATTTCGATGTGTTACAAACGGAATGACAAAGTTAATATACCCCCATCCTATGGTGGAGGGTATAAAAAGTGAAAAATTAAAATTTGCTTCCTAGAGTCATGTACACAAAACCCAAATTTAAAAGAGTTTTTCGTCTTAAAATTATCCTTACTTGTATTCTCCGCTTCTTTGGCTCGGAATCAATACCAAAATTGTTAAAGTAAAGACAAAATGTTTGGAACCGGGCAGGTGTACCCACTACACCTTTTTTCAAAGAGTTTCCTCCATATATAAAAATGTTAAAGCTCTTCAGGCCTACTTCTGCCATATAAAAATATTTCTATAAACTTTCAATAAATTGTTTTGCATATGGGCACTTTTATTTACACTAATAATTTTGGTATTAATTTCGAACCAACGTAGCGGACAATTGAAGTAAGGATACATTTAAGAGACTTGCGCGTAATTGATATTAGGATACCAAATTCAATTTATTCGTTTTTCTGCTTTTTTCGTGTTAATGAGAACTTAAATTTCCAAATTCGGACCACACTGCAAGCAAAAATTATGGCGTGTTTCGAATAAAAATTGTGTTTAATATAATGTGCTGGAAGACATCTCCTATTTGTCATATAATCAAGATGCAAAAGGACAGCAAATTTAAAGACAATTTCATATATTTTGAAGCATTTTTCAGAATTATTAAAGCCAAGTTGACCTCAGTCAAACTAAATTTTCTTTCAAGTTTGGTCAAGAAAATAACTTTATATCAGCGAAATGCCTCTTCTATGTTAAGCAAAATTAGCACTCGTATTTCTACAGTTTATTTTTTTTTAGTGTACACATTATATGGTTGTAAACGATATTTCGATGTGTAGAAAGCTCAAACTCCTCCCTCTCTCCCCTGATATACTGGAAAAACTAAAAATAATTTTCCCCGTAGAAAATTCTAATCCCCAACAATAATATTATTTGCCTTCAACATTTAAAATATATGCATATATGCATTAAGCACATAATCGACATAATTCTAAATCTGATTGATATTTTCCTTGTGTATATGAATTTAAAAATAATTCATTAGCCTTTTTAGTAGCATCCCTCTCCATTTTTTACTGAAATAATAATTCCAATAATAGATTTGCACAGGAAGTTCGCCAATTTGAATGAATAATCTTAATACAATGACAAATTCTAAGTTCATCGAGATCATAATTTCTGCATTCTTAACTTCAGTCAATCATTGTCACTGCAATGCAAACAACGAATGCTGAAAGCACTTTTCTTGGTTGTTCACTGCGATGTGAGTGCGCGTGTGTGTGTATGTGGAAAATACATTTTTAATTTAGCGCGTACTGCATTTTTGTTGTTAATTTTTCCACAATAATATCCTCCGCCCCATTCCCTGAACCGGGATCCCACCATATTTGAAAACTACCGCTGTATTTTCACCCCAATCAGCATCGAAATGACATTCGATTGGTTTGCAAGAGCTTCGTTGACGAGCCGGCACAGTTCGGTTTTTTTCTCCTACACACAACGAGGTGCTCTTTCGAGAAAAAAGCAACAAGAACAACAAAAGACACACATTCGAAGTCATCTACAAACACACGCAAGACAAATGGATGTATACGCTAGAAATGCATTTCGTTTGTTTACACCTGCAATTATTCGCATTTCGGGACCACAATTATTGTTTTAGCATCTATCCGCCTCAATATGGTGCCTACCGCACAGTGGGATATTATTCCATTTTTTTGCAATTTTAATGGGAAATATTGTATGCCCTTCAAAAGTTCTCTTATATAAAAAGTTAATTGTTTTAATCACGGACATTATAGTATCAATCACAGAATGAATGAATTTATAATTATTTCACCTTTATATTAAATAACTTTCATGTAATTTTAAAAGAGTTCGTACGATGTTATGAATTTTTATGTGGATTTGATTCAAAATTCAAGTATGTTAATTCAATAATTCAAAGATTTTGTTTTTACTCTAATGATTTTGGTATTGATTCCGAGCCAAAGAAGGAGAGAATTGAAGTGAGTATGACTCTAAGACTCAATTCTCTTTTAAATTTGAGTTTTGCTTACTTGATTCTAGGAAACAAAATTCTCAGCTTATATCTTCATTTGTTAAGGAAAACTTGTATTTCCAAATTCAGACTCTGCTTCAATTTTTTTTTCGAATTCAGCAGATTAAAATACATAAGAAAAATCACATCTCATCAAATGTACATGAAAAAAATATGTTTTGTAAACTAGTGTAATTTAAAGATTATTTTTTTAAATCAAAAAGTTTGCCTTACTTCAACGTCATACGATTTGCGTCCCACCGCAAATATGAAAGATTTGTGAAATACATTTAAGGAAAACAATTTTTAAATAAAAATATAGTGCACTTTGGTTTAATTAATAAAATTACGCTATTTTAAAGAAATTTGGCATTAATATTGATATTCTAACTCGATATATAATTCTTTAGTGAAAAAAGAGCGAAAACCTAAAAATATAGAATACAATTTTGAGAAAGTTTTCTATATAAATAAAATTTTGACAAAATTTTCAAAAGAAATAAAATATTGACAAAAATTTCTATAGAAATAAAATTTGGCAAAATTTTTTATAGAAATAACATTTTGACGAAATTTTCTATAGAAATAAAATTTTGAAAATTTTCCAAAGAAAATTTTTTACAAAATTTTCTATAGAAATAAAATTTTAACAAATTTTCCTATACTCGTAGAAATAAAATTTTGACAAAAATTTCCAAAGAAATAATATTTTGACAACATTTTCTATAGAAATAAAATTTTGACAAAATTTTCTATAGAAATAAAATTTTGACAAAATTTTCTAAAGAAATAAAATATTGACAAAACTTTCTGAAGAAATAAATTTCAGCAAAATAATAGTTTTTGGTAAAATTTGCTGCAAATGTTAGTAGATTATTTTTGTCTCAATTTTCAACCGTGACTACAATGGTTCGCATTATTTTAGTATGCGATCGATAGCTTCTTATGTTATCTACAATGTTTCCGTGTGGAAGCGTAGTATAGAATCACATGCTTTTTCCGACCAAAATTTTCTTTAATGTCAAGAAAATAGTGTTTTTGATTCTGACTTTTACAAAATCGAGATTTTCATGCCGCATAAAAGACCATTAGCAAATAAGTTTGTTAAAGACTCAAAATATTAAAATCAAACTATTGTACCATCAATCTGATATCGACTCAAAACTTTATACACAAAAGGTACTAAATCATTCGCGGGGGACCAGGATTAAAAAGTATTTCCATCACTGGTCCCAACACAAAATAACTTTGCTCTCATAAGTATACTTATGTTGTTATTGTTATGTTATTTTGTGTTGGGTATTTCATGCTCTCTCCACATTTAACTTAGTTCAAACGAGAATTTGAGCAAACATTTGGTCACGTGGTTGTTTATAAATTGGCTTCCAAGCAGGGCTGCCAATGAAATTTTAAGAAAAATCGTCACTTTTTCCCGAAAAAATCGGCATAATCGGCACTTGCTTTATAAAAATCATCCAAAAATCGGGAATTTAAATAATATTAAAATAAAACACATGTTTTGGTTAAAAACAAAACAAATGTATTCATTTCATATAAAAACACACAATTCTACTATAATTAGTACATGCATTCTGAGCATGTCATAGCCGAAAAATACGCGAACGCCATCCTGTAACTCTTTACATATTCTAAATTTCAGCTTCTAAACATTAAAAACAATAAATACATCCAGATTTTATATCTTAACCCACATACCCGTAGTGTTTAGGGAATAATAACTTTTATTGACTTTAGACTACATAAAACATACTGCTCGACTCAGAATCACCTCCTGAGTCGCTTTATTCGTATTCGTCCGTTCATCGGTCGGTCTGTCTATGTATTATTCGCAGGATTCCCATCGCAATTATTATATATATGCCTCCACGATTTCAACAAATGGGGTCATATTGAGCCTATATACTAGCCAGTCGTCTTCAAATATAATACCCTTAAAGTAAGCAAAATTTAATCGAAATCGGTTAAGATTTCGAATTCGCTCGATTTTCCCAAATTTTTGAACGGAGTAAATATCGTCATTTTCGAAGCAAAAATCTGAAACTGCTATTTTTTGAGTCAAAAATCGTCAAAATGCCGATAAATCGGCAAAATTGGCAGCCCTGCTTCCAAGATGTATGAGAACAATTAAATGGTCAACATGAGGAAAAAGTAATCAAGAAGACAAAAATGTCATCTACTCCGTTGATGTGTATTCAAATACTAATTCAAATAACACATCCATATATACCCAGCAAAAAAATTTGGAAGTTCTTCCAAAGGCACAACTTTAAAAGCACTTCCAGAAGATGAACTCCCAATGATGTTCTTTATTTTAACTACACATTCAATTTTTTATAACATGATTTTTTAATATTTTTAATGGGTAATTTTAACTTTTTTGTTTCAAATTGGTTAAAAATAGTTTAAGAATTCATAAAATGGTATAAATTATTTAAATTTTTTCGAAAAAATGATAAATCCAATCTGTAAAAATTGTGAATTTTTGAAAATATTTGAGGTCAAACGTTTCAGACAAGCATTAGAATCCATTAAAAATTATTTATTTTACAAAATATCACAGAATTTTTTAATTTACATCCAAAACATTGAATTCGGATCACATCTAAAGAAGTGATGCAAATTCAGTGCACCGGCTGTTGAAATGGAAGACTTCCGTCCTATGACAAGCCCATTTTAAATCGCTTCATGTTAAAGCCCATGTTAAATCGCTTCTGCGTCAGTTTTGCACCACTTCCGGATCCATCATTACTTTTTTCGCGACGCTTTTTTGCTGGGTAGTTGTGTGGTGTTGTAAGAATATCTCAAATGGTTCTTCTCAGTTGATGAGTTTAGTTCAGTTCAGATGGCATGCGTAGGGAAAAATCCTTTTTTGTAGGGATTTCTTCCTAAAATTACAACTGTAGGGAAAAAAGGACAAATTCTTCATTTTTCCAATTTTCAGATTTTACTATATTTTGCAACATATTTCAAATATTATAAGATCCAAAATATATGGTAGTCAATGCATCAACTAATTGAATGTTACTGTAATGATATTATTTAGAAAAGTTCAGCAGTATCCTTAAAAGATTTTTGAATTGGTATTTAATAACATGAAATAGATTTACTTTTGCAGGAAGGTACATAAACAGGCGACGGCTTCCCCAACTTGGTGCTTCCCAATATTTTCTAATACAAAGATCACTTCAGCAGTGCATTTGCGGTTCGCTTGTATAAATGTAGGTTAGGTTAGGTTACGTGGCAGCCCAATGTATCAGGCTCACATAGACTATTCAGTCCATTGTGATACCACATTGGTGAACTTCTCTCTAAATTTAATGTAGAAATTAAATGTAGAATATTTATTTACCTATGGGCAAATTACATTCATAAGTTTTTAATTTTTTAAAAAAATGTCATCTACAAAAACCATTCCAGCAAAATTTAGAAAATAACCTTTTTATGCAAATTATCTCACTGTTGAATTAAGGGATTGTCTAGAAAATGACAATTTTAAATGTCAGTGCATTGCTTGTGGAAAATTCGTAAATTGTGGAAAATCTGACCTGAAGAAACACGCGGCCTTTAAAGTTCACAATAAAAATTTTGGTAATGTTAAAAATGAGCAATGATGTTGCAAAGTTTGAAATCCGATTAAGAATGTCATTAGTAATAGTACTGCACATTTGGTCCCTTTATTGAAGGATATAGTCCCAGACTATTAATTTTAAAGAAATATTTGTTATTTTCTTGCCATATTTGTTTGAATTGAGTAAATTTTTTACCGTAGCGGAAAATGTAGGAAAAAAATTTTTGAGAGTAGGAAAAAAGGGAATTTTTAGGCGCCGCGTAGGGAATCTTCAAAAAACTTCCTGGCATCACTGGTTTAGTTTAAAATGTAAAGTTGATCGCACATGCCGAAAATAAAGAGTTAATTGATTAAAGTTGTGAAAGTGAAAAGAAAAACAAACAAAATTAGTAAAACCAAAAGGATATGAAGTGTTACATATGCAATAAACTTTTTAACCAAAATGAAGAATATTTTAAGCATCTAAAATGCTATCATTTGCTTAAACACACATACTGTCGACGCTGTTGTGGGACATTATACAAGGATGCTTCTTCTTTTAAGAGGAATGTTTTAACAAAACATTCATTTAATTACAAAAAAAAAATAGAAAATGAATTCGTTACTATTTTTAAGACGACAATGGGGTGTTCTAGCGAAGATTAAGAAGTGTAATTTTAAATTTATTTCGGACAAATTATTGTTTTACAAAACATGTATATATGTCATATGTTTATGGAAGTATTTCTAAATTTACAGATAATTGCCGCAACATTTTTCGTTCTGTGAAAACCGAATATAGGAAATTAAAGGAGAATGGAAATTAAAGATGGGAAATTAAAGAGTTGAATGAACAACAAATTCAAAAGGAAAAGGAACATTTTGGCACAAAAAGGGTGGGTTAAATTTTGTTCAAAATTCTTCTAGGATCGAATATTGTAAAATATATTAAAATAACAAATTTTAAAATTTTCTTTTTAAATTTTTTACTCCAGAGGCTGAAACCATTAAACTGCTATTGGTGATCTAAACACTATTACGGTACCAGAATGTTTGTGTGTCTAGATGGTCAATTTATCAAAATCAACAGCTTTCGAAGAAAAGTTAATATTTGCATGTGCACTGACAAAATATTTACGTCATATTAAAGATTACACCCATAGAAAAAATCTGAACGGCGTGGTCATTTTGAAACGATCCGTTCATGAAACTGAATCAACACACATGTGTTGTCAAACTGAGGACAGATGGGGACAATCTGACAACGTAAAAATGACACCATACGTTTTCAAAACAACAACCAGCGTTCATGACCTGAAAACATAATGGTTACGAATTTATAACAAAATTAAAAAAAGATTTCCCATACCGTGACTCGAACCTGTGTTGCCTGCACGATACACGCTAACAGTCGCCTTAGCACATTGGACCAACGGCGGAGTTACCATAACAACGTCTAACGATTATTTTAAGACTTTTCATGACCAAAGAAAAACGAATGCCGTTCATGAAATCGTGAACGCCCGTGGACGAAATCGTGAACATTCCGTTTTGATTTTGTGTGAACGTTTCCGTTTCATTTTGACAACGTCCGTTCACGATTGTGAAACGCAATTTTTTCTATTAGTGTACGCAACATAAATTTGAGGATGCGCCATTTACAAAATATTAAGGACAAATTTCTGTAGAATAAAGAAATTTTAATTAAAATAAAATAAAGTTTGCTTCAAAAATATTTTTTATTAAATTTAGAACACAAATTTTGGAAATTTGCATCCTTCCGTTAAAGTCGTATGTCATTGAACTAAAGTAAAGAGACACATTATTCATTTAAAGAAATCGTAAATATTGAATTTTTAGATTTAAGATAAACAAGCTTCAAATATAGGCTAAGACTTATTTAGAGGATTTAGCACATTTGATTTAAAGTTTTTTTTTTTTTTCTTTTTGAATTAAGAAAACATTTTGTACCGCTATAATTTGGATTTTAAAACTGGCAATTGTTTGTACGTGAATATCTTTATAAATATACCGAATGAATGAAAATTCGATGAATGATATTTCTATCCTAAATTAAATTTTATTGGTCCTAGATTTAAAGCCACATATGTCGCTAAAAAATGTCTTTATTTTAAAGAAGACGCATCTTTGGCTCGGAATCAACACCAAAATCCTTAAGATAAGGCCAACATTTTTGGATCCAAGTAAACTTTTTTTGAGTGTGTATATATTTCATCATTTGTACTTTATTTCAAACAATAAAATTGAAATTTAATTAAAACAAACAAGTATATACAGCAGTAAGTTCGGCAGGGCCGAATCTTAAATACCCACCACCATGAACCAAATATTAGGGTTTCCTTTGAAATTTCAGGAAGCCTTGAGGACTTGAGGACACTTCCCGAAGATAAATTTAAAGATTTCACCTATGAGGACTATATCAGATTCTGGATTTATAAGAACCATTTTTGTTTGAGTTTTAGAGGAATCATTAACATCTCTTGTAAGTGTGCAAGAAAATTATAAAATAACGTATTGATTTGAAATCTTGAATCTGTAGATTTTCATCCGAGAAGTAAAATCTGGAAATTTTACATTGAGTTTCAAGTAATTTTCATGATCAGTGCGCCTTCTATACCCTCAAGTCGGTCTATATGGTCTATATGGAGGCCCTACCAAAAGAACCGATAAAAACTTAATCCGACACACGTTTTTGTGAGCCTAAAATACGAGAATATTTACAATTTCAGGCAAATCAGATAAAAACTACGGTTTCTAGAAAACCAAGGAGTTAAATCGGGAGATCGTTCTTATGGGGGCTATACTAAAATATGGACCGATACTCACCGTTTTCGGCACACCACTTTATGGCCCGAAAATACCTCTAGATTTCCAATTTCAGGCAAATTGGATAAAAACTTCGGATTCTAGAAGCCCAAGAAGTAAAATCGGGATATCGGTCTATATGGGGGCTATACCAAAACATGGAGCGATACTCACCATTTGTGGCACACCTCTTTATGGTCCTAAAATACCTATAAATTTCCAATTTCAGACAAATTGTATATAAACTACGGATTCTATAAACTCAAGATGTAAAATCGGGAGATCGGTCTATATGGGGGCTATACCAAAACATGGACCGATGCGGACCATTTCCGACACACCCTTTGATGGTCCTCAAGTACCTCTAGATTTTCAATTTCTGGCAAATTGGATAAAAAATACGGTTTCTATAAGCCCAAGACCCCAAATCGGGAGATCGGTTTATATGGGGACCATACCAAAACATGGACCGATGCTCACCATTTTTGGCACACCTCTTTACGGTTCTAAAGTACCTCTCGATTTCCAATTTCAGGTAAATTGGATAAAAACTGCGGTTTCTATAAGCCCAAGAAGTAAAATCGGGAGATCGGTCTATATGGGGGCTATACCAAAACATGGACCGATACTCACCATTTTTGGCACACCTCTTTGTGGTCATAAAATACCTATAGATTTAAAATTTTAGGCAAATTGGATAAAAACTAATAATAAGCCCAAGACTCCAAATCGGGAGGTCGATTTATATGGGGATTATATCAAATCCTGGACCGATATAGCCCATCTTCGAACTTGACCTGCCTGCAGACAAAAAACGATTCCTTCATTATTGAAGACTGTAGCGTGATTACAACTGACAGACAGACAGACGGACATCGTTATATCGTCTTAGAATTTCTCCCTGGTCAAGAATATATATACTTTATATAGTCGGAAATCGATATTTCGATGTGTTACAAACGGAATGACAAACTTATTATACCCCCGTCACCATTCTATGGTGGTGGGTATAAAAACAATAGAGTTGTTTATTAAAAGTATCGTAGAAAATATTTCTGATAATTCATTTATCAATTTGATGCAATCTATTCACCAATATTGTGATAAGGACGGAAAAGCTCGCAATGTAAACGAATTGATATTATCGAGTGGACGAATATAAAAATATCCGTCCATCCATTAATATAAATCTGTCTATGTAGCGACCATTTACTTATAATCATGAATATATCACATCAAATTTATTAACGCTGTACATCATATCGATTACATCAAATTGATGATTGGATTACGTCAAATTTAGGAAAAGCATCCATCGCTGTGACGATAGCGTTTATAGCGACGACGAAGGAGAATCGTAATTTTGAAGTATTTCAAAAAAAATCATCACCGGGATGAAATGCTACGTTAATTCATTTTTGACGAAAAATTCGTCACTGGGTTTAATTTTTTTATGAAAACCCAACTAGATTATGAAAATTTTCAGATTGCAAACAACTTTTGCACACAACCCTCGTAAAATAGTTTCACCAATTGTTCCTAATTTCATATTCCATAAATACTTATCACTGTTTTCCCCCATTATAACCCATTTTCATACATCTATTGATACCCCTATGAATATGAAATGAATGAATCGAAACTATTCACCACAGATGTCAGAGGTGAGTTTTATTTGCCGCCGTTGTATACGTAAGGTACAACTGAGCAGAAATCATGCGTACTGGGGGGCATCCATGGCTATCGCCTTTATGCCGTTGGAGGCGGAGGTAAAAACACTTCCATATGTTCTACAACAGACATATGTCACTGTGAATAGCTGAACTCATGCTTTAGCAAGATTTTGTTCTTCCGTAAAAGAAGCAGCATTGTCATAATTACTTCATAATCTGTGTAGTGTTCATTGCGGGATAATAGAGAAGATGAGCGAGCTATGCTGTTGGTAATGGCGCTGGCTTGGTGGTGGTAAATGGTTTGAAATTCTCATTCCAAAAAGTTTGTGACATCAAAGTTCAGTGAGAATATTCATATCTAATATCCGTTTTGAACAATACAGGGAGGGATTGCATTTCACGGATTCATTGAGACGGATAATACACATACATAGAGGACGTATTGACTATTTAAAAATTTGAAATTCGAATACGGAGAATTTTGTGGCCATTGAAAAGTCCATGACTTTGTCAATTACAATACCCAAGGAAAAACTCACATTACTTGGAGGTAACTATCAAGCAAATTGGGATGGATAATACACATATGTACACAGAGGACAGACATATTGACTATTTAAAAATTTGAAATTTGAAAAACAATGCAATTTGAAATTTGAAAAATACCAAGTGGCAGTACTCGTGCAAATCTATCGTATGGTAACCAAAAAGGATCAGTGATAGTAAATCATTATTTTCAAGCATTACGGTGTCCCCGTGGGTATGGCACAAATTATATTGGTAAGTAGTTTTTTAACTCCAACTACTTACCCAGTTTTTGCTGGTTAGTTCTAAGTTGGTAAGCAATTACATTAAGCATATCCTATAAGGAGTGTACTTCTACGCAACATTGTAATCCTGGATAAGTTTGGGACAAACGATATTGTTTGCGAGAAATGAATAACCAATGTATTTGCCACGTAATAGTACTTATAAAAAATGATGAACGTTAATCGAAACCATTCAGTGAAGGTAAGTCATTCTTCCCAAGCTTACCAAAAACCTTGGTAAGCTGCATTTACTGTTGGAAAAAGTATGTACAGTTCGATAATCGGCCTGGAGATTTGTGTCCTTCATTAAAATCTACATTGTTTGGAGCATAGAATTGTTGTTGACATTGACAATGGAAAATTTTGACAATAAAAAAATGTTTTTCGGGAGATTAGATGCACATTGGGTTTAGTGATCAATTATCCGAATTTATTTTGATAATTGGTTAATAGGTTCGCTGTAAGTAGACGATGCTGATGAGGAACGTCCAGGTTGCGAAACTATCGTCCATCTAACCATCTTCACACTAAAAGTCGTTGGCCAAATCTGCGTGTATGTTTGTAACATGCACAGAAGGAATATGATCACCCCAAACATGTTCCAAGAAAAAAATGGTATTTTTGGACGGTGAACATGGAACATTTTTGTAACAAAAATGTTATTGCAAAATCAGATACATAATTTTGAAGAAAAAAACATTTTTGCGACAAACATGTTGCATGTTCGCCGTCTAAAAATAACATTCTGTTCTTTGAACATGTTTGGTGTGCTCATATTCCTTCTGTGCATGTTAAAAACATACACGCAGATTTGGGCAAAGACTTTTAGTGTGAAGATGGTAAGATGGACGATCGTTTCGCAACCTGGACATTCCTCGTCTACTTACAGCGAAACTATTAATCAACATGTTTCAAAACTTTTCGCCTACTGGTTCAGCTTTTCTTGTGATTTTGTCCAAAGACAATAAACTTGAGAAAGATAGGAAATTGCCTTGCGTCATACCAAATGTTCAATTTACCATGTTAGTTCAATACATGTTTGTAATTTTTTAGTTGTTTTTAGTTGTTTTTCGTTTTTATATTTTAAATGAAAAATTTAATTTTCTTAATCAAACAATGTTAAATTTTAGGCAATTTCCCCTTTATGGAAATTTATTTTGCATTTTAATGCTATGTCAATACTTGTCGTATACGCGTTTGGTTCGAGTATTAAACTAACCCGGTAAATGGTTCGATCTCCTCAGTAGCTAATTTCCTATCTTCCTGAAGCTGAAACAAAACAATAACAAAATTTTTTATCTTAATAAATTGAGGAATTTTTATCTTTGAAATTAGTTTCTTTTCCTTGAAGGAATTGACATTTTTCTTAGCGTAAAGAAAATCATTTTTTAGTTAAACTAACTTCAATTTTAAATATTTTAATATTTGAATTCAAGATAAATAGTTCCACATGAAGGCTAGAATTTATTTCCAAGGCATTGGGTCCTTGATTTAAATCTTGTCTGAAGTGATTGAGTTTGGAATCAAACCTGGTTTTATTCTTTCTGCATATATCTATATGGGACAAAGTTTCACAACCATTTTTTTCTTTTATTCTTTGCAGTAAACATTGATTGAATTGATCCATATTAATGAGTAAGACAAGGTTAATAACACAGTGCACACTGAAAAAAAATATTGTGGTGAGGTCAAAGATTTCATGTCTTTAAAGTTCGAATGCAAATTTTGCTTAGCATAGAAGACGCATTTCTCTAATATAAAGTTTTTTTTCCTTGTCCAAAACTCGATAAACTTTTCAATGAAGTCGTATTGTCCTTATAATTAAGTGATTCGATTTAAAAATGGGTACCATAACATGAAAGAAAAAATGTTTGGGCTAAGGTAAACTTGACTTTAATAATTCAGAAAAATTCTTTAAATTTAATGAAATTGTCTTTAAATTTGTTGTCTTTTTGCATCTTGACTACAAAGCAAAAAACGTTCAAATATAGGACATGTTTTTCAAAAGTTTATTTTAAAGACGTTTTTTACTTGACACAGCATAATTTCTACTTGAAGTCGAATTTTAATTTAGAATATAAAGTTGTCGTTAACTCCTTTTTAAAGGACTTTGATAGCATATGAAGAAAAAAAGCCGAAAAAGCGAAAAATTAAAATTTGCAAATTTAAAAGGGAATTGTGTATTAAAAGTATCCTTACTTATATTCTCCGCTTCTTTGGCTCGGAAGCAATACCAACATTTTTAAAGTAATGACAAAATCTTTGGAACCGGGCATGTTTTTTTTTTTTTCAGTGAAACACAAAAAATCCAAACAAAAATCACTTATCCCAGCAGAAAGTACTCGATGAGAGAATAAAAGTAATGTATGGATTTTGATAGATTGGTTGCCGTTCATCTTATATGAGCCTCTAAAGTTTTGTCGCCAAATTCGATCTTGAGCACTTTTTGCAATTTTCGTATGAACATAGCTCGAAAAGTGATGTGAACTCATTTTTGAGGTATTCACCAAAGTTGTAGCTCTTGACTCGGCCAACAAAAATGGTGAATATATTATGTCGGAAAATTTTCATATTCATGCTCAAAAATGTCCATAAAAATTACCACTTTTAGCACCGATTTTTTCGGTTTTTTCGACTACAGCTCCTGAACTATTGAAAATATTAGCAAAAAGTTGAGGCAAGAAATGTAGCCTATAAAATTTTGAACAACTTTGTAGTACATGTCAAATTCATATGACCACTCCTTGATACGGATTTTGCAATAAAAATGCGATTAATTTTCATTTGTAACAACACAATAACAACAACGATTTTACAAATACGCATTTGTTTTGTTGTTTCGTATACAAAAAACGAAAAATAAAAACTAAAATTGCAAGAAGAGTATCAAGGAGTGGTTTGGCATGTACTACAAAGTTGTTCACAATTTTATAGGCTACATTTCTTCCCTCGACTGTTTGGTAAAATTTTCAACAGTTCAGGAGCTGTAGTCGAAAAAACCGAAAAAATCGGTGATAAAAGTTGTAATTTTATTGAAATTGTTGCGATTTTGAACATTACGATGAATATTTTCCGACTTAATATAGCATTTTTGTTGGCCGAGTCAAGAGCTGCAACTTTGCTTAATACCTCAAATAAGAATTCACAGCATTTTTTGAACTATGGCCATACGAAGATTTCAAAAAATTGTTCAAAATCGAATTTGGCGACAAAACTTTAGAGGCTCATAAAAGACAAACGGCAACCAATCTGGCAAAATCCAGAAATTACTTTTCACCTCTCATCGAGTACTTTCGACTGGTATAAGTGATTTTTTTGTTTGGAGACAAAATGTTGAATTTTGCATCACAGTGTAATAGAACAAGTTTTATAATATATTATAATATATAATTATACAATTATTTTTCGAGCTTTATGGACAGATATAGATTAAGGAACATGGTTAATAGAGCCATTGAAAAGAAAACGCCAGATACCAATCTATACACGCCTGGACTGTACATGTTTCGGTTCGGGCGAATGAACCTTTCCACAGCCTTTAGTATAGATCTGGCTGGGAGAGATAACTCAATTTTGGGCCCTTTATGCTAACTCCTTATGGAGAAAACATTTGGGAAATTTCCTCTTACAAATTGAATCATCTTTTCTCCCACTGTACATCATCTTTTCATATAACTTACAAGTCCCTTAATCTTATTTTTATTTCGTTTTGTTACATAGTAATGCAACAACACGAAATTTATTTTTAGAAAGCTAATTTGTTAGAATTCACCTAAGTGGTGAACAGTCGAACAATGCTTATTGTTTCTACAGTCAACTACAACATATGACAATTAACAGAAACTGGTTTCCAGGATACAACAACAATTCTAACGCGTACATTAGCCGTGTTTTTCCTAGTTTTTACGACGGGCTCATCGTTGCTTATTATATTACATGTTAGCCTGATACCGAAACAGGCAATGGCTCTATTAACCATGTTCCTTAATCTATATCTGTCCATAAAGCTCGAAAAATAATTGTATAATTAGATATAATGCATTTGGACGTCAATTGCCTGTTTCGGTATCAGGCTAACATGTAATATAATATTATAATATATATAATAATACAATCACTTCAATCAAACAACTTTTTAATTATTCATTGAAAATGTTTGCGCATTGTCTAAATAACAGAAATGTAAACCAACTATCACCTTATGTTACTCTTAATTATTTTTATATGAAGTTGTTGAATTTCAGTTCAATAACTGCTACAATCAAACAATTCAATCATTAGTACACTGAGAAAAGCATTCCCGGTTCCAAAGATTTTGTATTTACTCTATCGATGTTGGTATTGTGTCTCAGCCAAAGAAGTAGAGAATTGAATTAAGACACTATTTGAGTTTTGCGTGCTTGATTCTAGGAAACAAATTTTAATTTATTTGTTTTTTTTTCCAGCCTTTTCTTCATGTTCTGTCAAAGTCCTTTAAGAGCGTGTTAACGACAACTTAAGTTTCCGAATTCAAACTCATCTTCATATAGAAATTATGCTATGTTTCAAGTAAACAACATCTTTAAAATAAAGTGTTTAAAAACATGTACCAATTTTAAAGCTTTTTTAATTGATTCAATTAATTATTTAATCAAATCCGAAAAAACGCTAATTAAAAAATGATTGATATTTGTTACTTTTCCAATTAAAATATTAATCAATTAATTTGTCAATCAATGCGGAAATAATTTTCAATTACAAACGTGAATGAAAATTTTTCCATTTTCAATTAAACATCCGATTAATTCAATAATGATTGAAATTTAACAATTTTGAGCGAGCGAAAGAACAAGAAAATGCCTATTTATTCAACAACGTATAATGGAGAGATTAGTCTGTGTAAGTACACTCAAAAAAAATGTTTACTTGGATCCAAAGATTTTGACCTTCCCTTAAGGATTTTGGTATTGATTCCGAGCCAAAGATGCGGCTTCTTTGAAATAAACAAATTTTTTAGCGACCTATCTGGCTTTACCATCCGACCTACATTAATAACAACTACTTGTGCCAAGTTTCAAGTCGATAGCTTGTTTCGTTCGCAAGTTAGCGTGATACCCACAGACGGACGGACAGCCGAACAGACGGACGGACGGACATGGCTAGATCGACTCAGAATTTTTTCACCACGACCCAGACCAATATTAGACCAATATTTCGATGTCTTACAAACGGAATGACAAAGTTAATATACCCTCCATAGTTAATATACCCTCCATAGGGAGCCACCGTGGTGCAATGGTTAGCATGCCCGCCTTGCATACACAAGGTCGTGGGTTCGATTCCTGCTACGACCGAACACCAAAAAGTTTTTCAGCGGTGGATTATCCCACCTCAGTAATGCTGGTGACATTTCTGAGGGTTTCAAAGCTTCTCTAAGTGGTTTCACTGGAATGTGGAACGCCGTTCGGACTCGGCTATAAAAAGGAGGTCCCTTGTCATTGAGCTTAACATGGAATCGGGCAGCACTCAGTGATAAGAGAGAAGTTCAACACTGTGGTATCACAATGGACTGAATAGTCTAAGTGAGCCTGATACATCGGGCTGCCACATAACCTAACCTAACCTAATATACCCTCCATCCTAATTCTAATTATTCTGTTTACTTTCAGAAAAACTAATTTAGCTTACAGACTACTGATTTATTGGAAATCTAGGCGCATCTATATATTGGAAGAACATGCTGACATGGTTATTATGATAAGGAAAATAATGATTTATATAGTTTATTTATAAGATAATAAGATAATGATTTATATAGTTTATTGTTTCACCCTTTAGAGTTTATTGATCGTAATTGTATGTGTAAGTTATGCTAGAACAAAACACACAAATAACAAGAACCAAATTATTTTGTTTATAGTATAATTCACAAAAATATAATATTGAATATTTTTTATAAGAAACACATATTTTCTTTTATTTCAAATAAAATTAAATACGATTTTTGGTGCGCAATATATTAATTTGTTTTATTGAAATTTATTGCCAATATTATTTAATTGAATCAATCAAATAGTTGATTGATTTTTGTCGCGAAATTAATTAAAATTTTAATTGATTCAATTAAAACATTGATTGAATTTTATGTCAAAAAACAATCATTGTTTTAATTGATTCAATCGCACAATTAATTGATTCCGTGACAAAAGTCAATAAAATTTTTAATTGAAAATCGTGTTGGTTTTCAACCAAATTGGGTGATTGATACTATTATTTCAATTAAAAAAAATGATTGAATCCGCGATTTTCGTGATTGAAATAAACAAATATGTGTATATGCTAGAAAAAATTTCACATTCCTATTTTATGGACATGAAATCTTTGGTCTTACGACAATATTTTTTCAGTGTAATTATAAATAAAATGCAAAATTAATAGGAATTCTAACAAAAATGCTAATTTCAAAGGTATCTACAGTTGTTCAAAACACTCAATTACAATGGTATATTGTTTGTATGAACATGTCAAATGAACTAATTTCAATATTCTCATGTTGCTCTCCTACTCCATTAATGTCTTTAAGACTATCAATGTCAATGCTCACGCTATTTAGTTTGCAGATTTGGCAAGCGATGATACTTTTGTATCACTTCTCTATTCATATTTATTTATACTAACTTTACGCCATGTTCTTCCACTTTTCCTTTTATTTATTTTATACTGCTGCAATATTTCTTGTAGAAATATTCCATATTTTGTAGAATTATACCAAGTTTGGCAACAAATATAAAATAATTTTAATATTACTTTAGACGTCAAATAGTTCTAAAGAAAGAAATTATGTTTAGTTCGGATTTGACATAATTTGAGAAAAACCGATTTCAAAATGCTATAAAAAATTGGTATTTAATTCGCACTTTTCCACTTTATAACAAATAAGGAAAGTCTAAAGTCGGACGGGGCCGACTATATTATACCCTGCACCACTTTGTAGATCTAATATTTCGATACCATATCACATCCGTCAAATGTGTTGGGGCTATATATAAAGGTTTGTCTCAAATACATCCATTTAAATATCACTCGATCTGGACAGAATTTGATAGACTTCTACAAAATCTATAGATTCAAAATTTAAGTCGGCTAATGCACTAGGGTGGAACACAATGTAAGTAAAAAAATATGGGAACCATTTAAATCTGAAGCAATGTTAGAGTCATTTTCACAACTTTTCGACTAAGCAGTGGCGAAAAGTTGGGGAAGTTATATCTAAATCTGAACCGATTTCAACCAAAATTTGGCACGCATAGCTACAATGCTAATTCTACTTCCTATGCAAAATGTCAATTAAATCGGAGTAAAAGATTGGCCACTGTGGTCATATGAGTGTAAATCGGGCGAACGATATATATGGGTGCTATATCTAAATCTGAACCGATTTTAATAAAATTTGGCACACTTGACTACACCACTAATTGTACTCCTAGTGCAAAATTTCAACCAAATTGGTGTAAAACCCTGGCTTCTGGGACCGTATTAGTCCACATCGGGCGAAAGATATATATGGGAGCTATATCTAGATCTGAACCGATTTCAATAAACTTTGGCACACTTGACTATAGTACTAATTGTTCTTCTTGTGCAAAATTTAAGCAACTTAGGGTAAAACTCTGGCTTCTGGGGACATATAAGTCCATATCGGACAAAATATATATATGGGAGCTATATCTAAATCTGAACCGATTTCTTTCAAAATCAATAGGGTTCTATTCTGAGCCAAAACACATACTTGTGCCAAATTTGAAGTCGATTGGACAAACACTGCGACCTAGACTTTGATTACAAAAATGTGTTCACGGACAGACGGACATGGCTATATCGACTCAAGAGCCCACCCTGAGCATTTTTGCCAAAGACACCGTGTGTCGATCTCGTCTCCTTCTGGGTGTTGCAAACATATGCACTAATTTATGTGTTCAATTTTTTTTTTGTTTTAATTAAAATGTCATCGCTGACACCTATAACAATGGTTCCTTGTTTTGAGAAAATTAAAAAAAAAAAAACGATTAATACAGAACAAAATTCTTATTTTTTATTTTTAGTGTAATGTTGACGACTTAGAGAACCTTTTCGAATGACATAATATACGAATCTGCACCTGGAAAATCCGTACTTATTACAAAGCAAATGCTGCATACTATTGCCTGGTGTACAGGAAAAGTACAATTTTAAGAGTTTTTAATACAAAAATTGAATGACAGATTACCTGTGGCCAAAACAGTTTGGATATACAGCCTCCAATCGAAGGCACCCGATAATGAACTGATGCTAAAATACTTTGAATCGGTAAGAAAGATATCATTTATTGTGACCCTATTTCATCATCTCGACCAAATTGATTGTAGTTTGACAGCAGAAAATAATCATATTGTGTGTTAGAGGTATGTTCGGTGAGTAGATAAACTACAGCGCTGTGAATGAACTTGAGACGTCTATATCTTTCTTGGTCTATTGTATCTTATACAATAATTACAATTCAAAAAAAGTTCATATATTAATTAAATTATCACTTTAATTTCATCTAATTGAATACATTAATCATAATAAAAAGTTCTCGGGAATCGATTAAACGCAAATTTATGACAATTCAAAATTGACCAAATTTTACTTTAATGATCTCTAGAGATACAACGATGTTCTGGTGAGCGCATATAAATGTTCCCATATATAAGGAAATCATCTGTTAGTAGCATCACACTAAACGAGGGAGAAAAGAAGAATTGGGAAATTGCTATTTCAAAGGAGAATACGAAAATAGAATGCTATGAGTTTGACCTGAATTAGATATGCCACCCTGGAAGTCGCTAAATTTTACAAGCAAGTCAAACTTTATACGAACTTTTTTGGTGCATGTACATCCTCCTGTAATAACGAAGAGTGAATTCTTCTGAGAAGACCATTGTTACAAATTTCAGGTGACGGTATTAAGATAATATCCCAGCCGAAGTTAGTTAAGGATATGAAAAACTGTAAGACTAAAGGACCAGATGAGTGATCTCCTATGATGTTAAAAATCGGAAGCCACATTCTCGTAAGCTGTATGATTCAATTGGTATGCATAATACGTTATGTTTATATTAGAATGTACTAACAAAATTTCAAATTACAGGTGAAGTTCTATTTAAGCGAGAATTTAATTTAACGAACGCCCTAATTCATTATATGGACTATTCATAATAATGAGGATTCAAAAATGTACGTTCGATATTGCGTAGTGTTCTTAAATCGTAAGAAAATAAACATATGACGACGGGAAACACCTAACTGAAAAAAATAATTATCCTCAGACCAAAGGTTTCGTGTCATTAAAATACGAATGCGTTTTTCTTTGATATTAAGTTTTTCCCCTTGACAAAAGAATTTTACAATAGTCGTTTGGTACTTATAATTGAGTGATGGGTATCTTAAAATGAAAGACAATTTTGTTTGACTAAGGTCAACTTATCGTTACTAATTGTGAAAAATTTTTCAAAATTAATAAAATTGTCTTTAAATTTGTTTGTACTTGAAGTCGAATCTGACTTTGGAAAATGAAGTTTTCGTTACCCCGTTTTTAAAGGTATTTGGTAGCACATGAGAAAAAAAGCGGAAAATAATATATTATAATTTATTTCCTAGAATCAAGTACGCAAAACTCAAATTTAAAAGAGAATTATGTGTTAAATGTAGTCTTACTTCAATTTTCTGCTCGGAATCACTTCAATTCTCTTCAATTCATTAGTCTTTGCAACCGGACTAGCTTTTTTTCAGTGTATAGAGCAGTAAACCCAGTTTCGAGTCATGGTAGCGAAAGTAATGCTACAAGTATAAATAGATTACTTTGTAATATGTAATGTAAGGAATCGCTGTAAGGAATCACAATAATAGAAAAATATGTTTGATGCAGGAATTGAATGTGGGTCTTCGCAACTCTTGCCTGTTTATAAATTGGCATCCATCGATTTCAGATCATGAACTTTGGTTGTTGTTTTAACCACACACGGTGTATTTTTATCGTTTTCAAATTGCTGCCGAATTTTCTCGGTTTTATATAGTATATAAGTTTTCGGTTAATTGATAATTTCCTTCTCTCTATGGAAGTGAAAACGCTAGAGGTCACACGTTGAATTTTTTTATGTTATTCTTAAGACAAGAAATATTTTCACCATGAAAAATCCTCAATATATAACTACCCAGCAAAAACGCGTCGCAAAAAAAGTAGTGAAAATGTTCTTTTTGGATCCGGAAGTGGTGCAAAATTGACGCAGAAGCGATGAATTTAACATGGACTTGTCACAGGATGGATGTCCACCTTTTCAACAGCCGTTGCACGGAATATGCATCACTTCTTAAGGTGTGATCCGAATTCGGTGTTTTAGATGTGAATTAAAAAATTGTGTTATATTTTGCCAAATAAATAATTTTTATATTTTTTATGATTTTCAATGCATTTTAACACTTGTCTGAAACGTTTGACCTCAAACTTAAAATTCGCAATTTTTCTAGAATGGATTTACCATTTTTTTCGACAAAATTTGAATAATCTTTTCGATTTTATTTATTTTTATTCTGTTTTTAACTTATTGGAAACAAAAAAGTTAAAATTACCCATTAAAAATATGAAAAAAGCGAGTTATAAAAAATTGAATTAAAAGAACTTCCTGCACTGTTAGAAAAATATGTCTTTCGTATGTTCCGATATAAACAAAATGTGTTTCGGGCACAATTTTTAAACACAATATATTTAAGTGCAAACATGTAATGTTCCTAAACTAACACAAAATGTTTGGGACACATATGTTAATATGTTAGAATATATTATGTTTGGGGCATGAATGTTTCATAAAAATAATATGTGTGAATGTAAACATATATAAATTTACAAATGTTGAGTAAACATATATATGTTGTGATACGTTATTCAGAGAGCGACAGAGAGAGTCAGTATAGAGAAATAAATAGAGATGGAAACCGGGAGGGTTGAATAACACAGCGAGAGAATGAAATGAGAGCAATTTCTGTGAAACCGCTTGTATGTTGTTTCGGAAAACTGTTTCATGATAAGGCCAAAAATTTTATATGCTTTTAAGTCTAATCACTATTTAATTTGAATATTAGAATGAGTATTCAGAATAAAGAGAATAGACATTCGGAACCAAGAGAATAGACATTTGAAAAAAACAGCATATTTGTATTACAGAAAAAGATGCGAAGAATTCAAAAATTTCGTGGAAGTGAAAATTATGTGAGGGAATGAGCACAATCTTCTTTGGGGAATTCTTCCAAGCATATACTATTTTTGGACTCAAAATGCTTCCAAACATATAATATGCTCACATAAAACAAACATATTAATGTTTCTGCAGTAGCCAATATTATATGTGCCTCCTGCAAAATATGGTTTGGAACACATGTTAGAGAAGCGATTTTTTTTAGGGTGTGTGTAGTTAAAATAAAGAACATATTTGGGAGGACATTTTTGGAAATACTTTTAAAGTTGTGCCTTTGGAAACACTTCCAATTTTTTTTGTTGCTGGTTATATAAATTTCATTCTATAAGGACACAAAAGCAATAGGACACAAAGGAAATAAAGTATTTTTATTTACATATACAGTGACCTTAAAAACCCGATTTAGAATTAATCTAAAAAATTCAAAATAAACTATCAAGGTCGCACAAAATCTAGGAATTTGCAATCTAATATTATCGAATTCTGGACAAAGACTTCAACAAATCTGCCAGATGGATGTTTTTTTCTTCTGAAACAACACTTGTAATGAAATACATTTTCATTACAAGTGTTGTTTCAGAAAAAATGTATACTATTTTTTACTGAATTTCTAAATTTTTTTATTGTTCCTAGTTATTATTACACAATTCATTCGAGCTTATTCAACAAGAAGATTAAGAGAATTAATACTATTTAGTTATCGAATAAAAAATGCTAGATAACCATCTACACAATCCTGACTACACATGTTTCATCGCTAATTCGAATTTCCATAGCCTTTAGCGTAGATCTGGTAGTTGGATATGCTTCATTTTGGGACTTACATTGAAATTACATACGATAATTATTCTTCCCAAATTGAACAATTTTTATTTCTTTCAAATTTAATTTAAATTCATTTTTTAATTTCTGATTTCAAAAATGGGAAAAGGTTAGTACTATGTTCAGTTTTCAAGCTGAAAACTAGAATGTTTTCACGGTTACTTTTTTGAATCAACTAATTTAGAAATATAAAATGTTGCGCAATCAATGCCTTGAATCTTTTCCATCCATAATTTTACAAGACTTGATAAAAATGTAATCGTCTTAATATATTTTGTTGCATATTTAATTTAGTGCTTTGGTGGAAAAATTGAACTGGTACTCAAAAGAATTTCGTCAACCACGGAACAAATTTTCAGTTTGGGGAAATCCCTTAATGTGACAACACTGGTCGTGCTACCCATACCAAAATCATTGAATTACTTTTTTAAGAAATCGTCTGAGTTTTATTTACCTTCAATAAAAGTTAAAGTTTTTAAAACTCTCCAATTTTTTTTTTTTTTTTTTTTATTGAATTTTCTAAATAATGAAAGGATCTGACATGTATAGCCTTCGTAAAACGAAAGGTTGGCCACGATTCAGATACCAACCAACACACCCTCAACGATAGGCGAAATTAAAAATGAAGTTTCTATTATGTTAAAGATACTAAACTCTTGTCAACTTAATGTATTGTTACAATTCTGATTGGGTTCATATGTAAATGAGATCGTCCTAATTTGAAATTTGTCCAATACAAACAAAGCCGCAACCTTTCCTTATTTTTAATTACCCTTCCGAATTCTGATGAGCTAACAACTTGTTTTATTATCCAACAAAATGAGGATATTTGAATATGTGTCATTACATCCCCATATCCTTAGAGACATGATAAAAATGTCCACATTTTTGTTTAGTTCAAATTGTTTTCGCGGCAATTCGTAAAAGAAACATAACATTGTGTCCTTATCTAAACACAGATGTCATCAATGCACTCACTCTGCATGCTTGAGGGCAACTACTTAAGATTAATCCTGGTCGATAAAATAAATATCCGTGAGTGAATGGATGGCAGGATGGACATATGGATGACATGCATTTGCCAACAAGTAAGTATCAGTACTAAAAATCTCTGTAACAATTCCAATTGTGATCCCATTTCTGTCACCCAATGCTTACACGCGTGTGTGTGTGTGTGCTCTTGTCACAGTTACCCCTTACATTGTTTACGTGCATCAGAGATAAGCAAACAACAATGGAATAATGCAGGTGAGTATGAGGATGATTGTAAGTGTGTGTGTGTGTCTGATGAATCTGCCTACGGTCTTTTCTCCTTGCTTTATCTATAACAAGGGGTGTTTGTCAGAATATTAACCTCCCTCTTCGAATGCAAATGAGCTGCAGCAAGGCATTACACTATCTCTGCCAATGGTGTGGCACTTGCAAACTCTACACCAATAAGCATCTTGCACATAGTGATTCTGTACTCACACGAGGGTCTTGCCGAAGGACTCATCGTTTTGTTTCCTGAATCCTTTGGCCCTTGTATCACTTGCTCTCAATTCATATTGTTTGGTGTATTGTTTGTTTGTTTACCCCCACCCAATGGGTTTGGTGTTGTTTCACCGCAGACACATTTTTCATTATTTTCATATTTGCCATATTCGTTTCATTACAAAGCAATTTTTGTTTTTGTTTAAAAACGGAGCTATTGACGTAGAGATGCCATACCATGAAAACAAAAACATGTGTTATATTAAAACATTAGTTAACCCTTTCGATCCTAAAGTTGACTGTTTTTGTTCATAAAACTGTAACGGTATCGAAAGCTACAAGTGTTTTCTTCAAGATGAATGAAAAATCAGCTAATTTGGTTGTCAATTAGCAAAAATTTTTTCATTAATACGCACGTGCCTCAAGAAAAAAATATTTTCGAATTTAAAAAGAGCTTTTTATTCATGTGACTTTTTTCAAAAATTACAACTAAAATGTTGAAAGTTTTTATTAAATCTGTTGTAGTACATGCCAAATAATATATTTCTGGAAGTCAAATCTTATGGTGTTTTCTTTTCTGAAAAAAGGGCTTTGCCTTCATTTTGTCTGTACAGAATGCGCATTTTTAAAATGTTACCAGCAACCTAAAAAATGGTATCATTTCAGCGGGCAGAAAAGAATTCAAAGAAGGAAACAGGGCAATCGCAGCACTCTCGTTTGTAGGCAGTGCTGAAAATGCCCGTAATTTGCCTCTATGCGTGGCGCTATTTTCACAACAGAATGCGAAGTCTTTTCGCACTTTTGCCTGCTTTTTTTAGAAAAGAACCTAAAAAGTAAATTTTCCGGGCAAAATGCAAGAAAAGAAAACGCCATTAGAATTACAAAAAAAAAAATAGATGAGAAATTTTTAAAATTGGAAAGTTGCCTGTGGACAACTTTGGGCAATTGTGGTAGTAAAATTACTTTTTTTTTTTTGACATAAGATCTGGAGAAAAAAGGTTTGAAAAACAATGATTTTGAAAAAATTTTGAACTTCGAGAGGGATGTCCCAGTGACGAGAAATGCAGCGATGATGTGGAAAACATATCTGCAGTGCTGTGGGGAATTTGGAAGGAATCGTAAAAAGGGAGGAAGCCACTTCTTGGCAACATACTAGTGGATTAGCACGAATATTGGCGCTTTATAATACTACCGCCAGTTAAATTGACATGGGTTAAAAATAAAAACAAAACATTTTCGTGAGTCACGCGTGATTCACTCGAAGCCGTGAATGAAATTTAAACGAAATCTCGTGAATGTGCGTGAACGGGACTAAAGAAAAATTTGTGGCGCGTGAGTAAAAATCAAATTGTGTTCGTGATTGTGAGTGAGTAAAATTTCTCCGAAATCATGCTCCCGATAAAAATTTACTTTCACGATCCAACTCATGCTCAAGATAAAACTCATGTTCACGATAAAATTCACACTCACGGTAAAACAGAGACACAAAAAGTCACACTCACGAACAAATTTGCGTTCACGATTAAATTCATGATCACCGATTTTAATCACCTTTACTTATTTAATCACGCTTAAAATTTCAATAGCGTGAGTCACGAGAAATTTCGTTAATTACCAGAATTTTATTAAGCCACGAAAATTGTCGCGTTCCGAAAATATTCGTGACTCACGAGATTTATCGTAAATTACGAAAATTGTCGTGAATCGTGCGAAAGCGTGAGACATAAACGTTGTTCATGTGTGAGCGTGCGACTTTTCATTTCGTGAATTCATTTCGTGGCCGTGAATTCCTACCCACATGGCGTGCGTGAGTACAAATATTTCTTCGTGATTGTGTTTGAGCGTGATTGAAATTCCACTCACGCGCGCATCTAAGTATATATATATTCTGTAAAATAACAAAAAAACTTTAAAAAAATCAATAAAACGTAATACGTCTATCATTACAAAACAAACTATTTTGTAGTCACAATTGCCCAAAGTTGCCCACAGGCAACATTCTCTACCGCCTAAACGAATGGCCGTGGCGACCCGAAATTTTGGCTAAACGCTTCTTAAATGACTTCAACATGATTAAAAGTAAAAACAAGTAAGTAAAGTCTAAAGTCGGGCGGGGCCGACTACATTATACCCTTCACCACTTTGTACAACACAATTTGTGCTACCATCTTAACTTTTTCATGAAGGTTTATATTCCCATATACAAATATTTATATCTTAACCGATTTGGAGACAATTTCTTGTACTTTTACAAAATCTCTAGAATTAAAATTTAAATCGGCTAATGCCCTGGGATGAAGCACAATGTTACTAAAAAAATATGGGAAATATTTAAATCTGAACCAATTTTGAGGCAACTTCGCAAAACTGCATTTATGATTTATTGATCGATAGATGTGTATTAGAGTAGTAGGAAAATTTGAGTCATTTTGATAAGTTTTCGACGATTTGATAAGGAAAATATGGATATTTCGGCCAGTTTTACCTAAATCGGAAAAACATATATATGGAAGCTATATCGAAATGTGAACCGATTTCAATCAAATTTCACATGCATAGTTACTATGTTAATTATACTTCCTGTACAAAATTTCACGTAAATCGGATTACAATTTTGACCTCTGTGGTCATATGACGGAAAATCGGGCGAAAGATATATATGGGAGCTATATCAAAATCTGAACCGATTTCAACCAAAATTAGCACGCATATCCAGAACCTTAATTCTACTCCCTGTGCCAAGTTTTAAGTTCAGTTCTACTCACTCTGCAAAATTTCACGTAAATCAGAATAAAACTTTTGCTTCCTTGGTCACATTAGTCCAAATCGGGCGAATGATATATATGGGAGCCATATCTAAATCTGAACCGATTTCAATACAATATACCACACTTGACCACAGTGCAACATTTCAAGCAAATTAGGGTAAAACTCTGAAGCCATATAAGTCCATATCGGGCGAATGACATATATTGGAGTTATATCAAAATTTGGCACAATTAACGATACTATAAAACGTACTCCTTGTGCAAAATTTCAAGCAAATCAGGGCAGAACTCTGGCTTTTGAGGCCTTATAAATCCAAATCGGACGAAAAATATATATGGGAGCTATATTTGAATCGTAACCGATTTTAACTAAATTTAGCACACTTAACAATACTATTAAACGTACTCCTTGTGCAAAATTTCAAGCAAATTAAGGCAAAACTCTGGTATTTGAGGCCATAAAAGTCCATGTCGGGCGAAAGATATATATGGGAGCTATATCTAAATCTGAACCGATTTCAACTAAATTTGGCACAATTAACGATACTATTAAACGTACTCCTTGTACAAAATTTTAATCAAATCAGGGAAAAACTCTGGCTTTTGAAGCCATATAAGTCAAAATCGGACGAAAGATATATAGGGGAGCTATATCTAAATCTGAACCGATTTCAACTGAATTTGGCACAATTAACGATACTATCCAACGTACTCGGTGTGCAAAATTTTAAGTAAATCAGGGCAAAACTCTCGCTTTTGGGGCCATATAAGTCCAAATCAGACGATGATTTTGACGACGATTGGACTTAAACTGCGACTTGTACTTTGTGCACAAAATTACATATACAGAGAGACGGACGGACAGACAGACAGACGGACATCGCTAAATCGACTCAGAATTTAATTCTAAGCCGATTGGTATACTAAAAGATGGGTCTATGACAATTATTACTTATTATACCCTGTACCACAGTAGTGGTGAAGGGTATAAAAATTTAGCGATACTTATAAAAATTCGGGGTCGAAAGTGTTAATGAAAAATTATTGAAATACAATGTGGGAATAACAATGCTACACTAAAAATGAATATTGTTATTTGAAGACTTAGACAATTCAGTCCATTATGATACCGCTTCTTTTTTATCAGCTCGTCTTATAGGCGAGTCGCACGTTGCGAGAGACCGCTTACACACTGAGAAGGAATGTGATCACCTCAAACTTATTTTGCAGGCATCAGATACATAATTGCCAAGATAACATAGCCTGAATAGTCTAAAAGAGCCTGAAATAGCGAGCTGCCACTATACCTAATCTAGCCTAACCTAACTCAAAAACATGTGCGATTCATTTCTTCAACAATCATGAGTGCACGGACGAGTGTTTGGGTGTAAAAATTATATGTTTGGAACTAAAATTTTTAGCACATTATTTTTAAGTGCTAGCATATAATGTTCATAAGCTAGTATAAGATGTTTGCGACATGTTTGAACAATACAAACAATATTTTGTTTGGACCAATCCTGAAAATATATATGCTTGAAGCAAAATGTGTTTGGCGTAATTTTGAAATATTTCAAATACCCAATATAATAATTTCGATAGTTAACAAATCTTCCTAAATATTCTCAATTATATCGTGTCAAAAAGTAAGTACACGCAAAGAAAAAGAACCGTTTGGAAAACGTGAACCGAAAACGTTTTTCTTTTGTTAGAGTTTTTTGAATTGCTTCGAAAATTTTAAACTTTTATGACAAAAAAAAATCGTTTATTGCAAAATTTTTATTTTTTCAATAAAAAAACAAGTAAGGAAAGTCTAAAGTCGGGCGGGGCCGACTATATTATACCCTTCACCACTTTGTAGATCTAAATTTTCGATACCATACCACATCCGTCAGTTGTGTTGGGTGCTATATATAAAAGGTTTGTCCCAAATACATACATTTAAATATCACTCGATCTGGACAGAATTTGATAGACTTCATCAAATTCTATAGACTCAAAATTTAAGTTGGCTAATGCACTAGGGTGAAACGCAATGTTAGTAAAAAAAAAATATGGGAAACATTTAAATCTGAAGCAATTTTAAGGAAACTTCACATAAGTTTATTTATGATTTATCGCTGGATATATATATGTATTTGAAGTTAACACATGACTATACTACCAATTGTACTCCTAGTGCAAAATTTCAACCAAATTGGGCCAAAACTCTGGCTTCTGGGGCCATATAAGTGCATATCGGGCGAAAGATATATATGGGAGCTATATCTAAATCTGAACTGATTTCTTCCAAAATCAATAGGGTTCTATTATGACCCAAAAAAGGAACACGTGCCAAATTTGAAGGCGATTTGACTTATATTGCGATCTAAAGGGTGATACGGTCAAAATTTGGTCAAGGGAAAACGCGTGTAAATCGGTGAAATCGTTTATTTAAAAAATCAAATTAAACTTCTTTTACAAGTTCAATTAGTATAAAATTCAGGAAAAATATTCGGTTAGGCTTTCGCTTTTCCAAATCCGAATTGCCGGGCCTCACGCTTGACACCTGCCATCAGATTTTGTACAGCCACCTTGTCCACCTTCTTCGCCGCAGAAAGCCAGTTTGCCTTGAACTGCTGCTCGTCCTTAGCAGCTTTTTTGATCTTCTTTAGGTTCCGCTTGACAATAGCCCAGTATTTCTCAATTGGGCGGAGCTCTGGCGTGTTGGGAGGGTTCTTGTCCTTGGGAACTACCTGCACGTTGTTGGCGGCGTACCACTCCATGGCCTTTTTACCGTAATGGCAAGATGCCAAATCCGGCCAAAACAGTACGAAACAATCGTGTTTCTTCAGGAAAGGCAGCAGACGTTTATTCAAACACTCTTTCACGTAAATTTCTTGGTTGACAGTCCCGGAAGCTATGAAAATGCTGCTTTTCAAGCCACAGGTACAGATGGCTTGCCAAACCAGATATTTCTTTGCGAACTTTGACAGTTTTATGTGCTTGAAAATATCTGCTACCTTTCCCCTTCCTTTTGCCGTATAAAACTCCTGTCCTGGAAGCTGCTTGCAGTCGGCTTTGACGTAGGTTTCGTCGTCCAGCATCGTCGTGTACAGCCTCCGGGATCGCGCTTTGGCCGTCGTATTTTGTTTATCATTGCGATTTGGAGTCACTACCTTCTTGTAAGTCGATAGTCCGGCTCGTTTTTTGGATCGATGCACGGTTGTAGACGATACACCCAGCTTATTTGCGGCATCTCGGAGAGAGAGGTTAGGGTTTCGCTTGAAACTACCGGCAACTCTCTTTGTCGTCTCAGCGGCTTCCGGTTTTCGATTTCCCCCCGATCCAGACTTCCTGGCTGTCAACAAACGTCCCCCAAACACTTTAATTGCATTTGTAACGGTTGATTTGGCAACTTTTAGCGATTTTGCCAGCTTTGCGTGCGAGTAGCTCGGATTTTCGCGATGCGCGAGCAAAATTTTGATACGCTGCTCTTCTTGCTTGGACGGCATTTTGACAACTGAAGAGTGAATTCCAAAATTAAAATAGAAGCAACATTCTACACACACACACCTTCAAAATGAGGGGTGTTCAGGTTTTTTAAATGCAATATTGAAAGAAATACGTCAAGTTTATATTGACCAAATTTTGACCGTATCACCCTTTAGACTTTGATCACAAAAATGTGTTCACAGACAGACGGACGGACGGACGGACGGACAGACGGACATGGTTATATCGACTCAGGGACCCCCCCTGAGCATTATTGCCAAAGACACCATATCCACTTTGGAGAAATCGAAACAATTAACCATGTCATAGCCAGATATCCAGTGTTAAATGAGCTACGCTTGAGATACTTTAATCGATATATATATTAACTCACAATGACATATTTCATTGTCTAAATGGAGGTGAAGATTTTTGCTTGTTAGATTTGTTAAAGTATTTAAAAGTACCTTTAAATTAAATTCAATTACTAATAGTATCGGTAAAATTTGAAAAATTTTGATCGAATTCGATAGGCACAACCAACCTTATAAAACCTTCATAACTGTCATTTAGTAGTCAGCATTTACGTCTGGTACTCACAGCCGAATTTCTTTGGATATATTTTTGAAATGTCAATAAAATTATTAGCAAATTATTATTGTTGAAGGATAGAGTGTTTTTTTTAATTTCAAATAACAACAACTGAAAACGAAATATTTCTCAACAGTTTCGAAGTTTATTTGCCTTCTCCATGGACTGCCTATAAAATATTTTCACGAACAACTCGCGCCGTGCGAAACTGGCCTAAGTACACTATATTGGTTGTGAAATTAAAATAATACAATGATACGGTGCGCATCCTCAATATGGAATAATTTCATTGTGTTAAAGCGCATAAGTTTAAAATATTTAACGAATTAAAAGCAGCTCTGAAAAAATTCATGTCTACATCTGCCTTACGAGTATATACATGAAACTCCGAGAAAGGGATAGTTTCGTATTTCGTTTTTTAAAACTCCAAACTAATTTCCTGACTTAATTATACCCTTCGCCACACTGTGGAACAGGGTATTATAAGTTAGTTCATATGTTTGCAACACCCAGAAGGAGACGAGATAGACACATGGTATCTTTGGGAAAAATGCTCAGGGTGGGCTCCGGAGTCGATATAGCCATGTCCGTCTGTCCGTCTGTCCGTGAACACATTTTTGTAATCAAAGTCTAGGTCGCAGCTTTAGTCAATCGACTTCAAATTTGGCACAAGTATGTGTTTTGGCTCAGAATAGAACCCTATTGATTTTGGAAGAAATCGGTTCGGATTTAGATATAACTCCCAAATATATATATTTCGCCCGATATGGACTTATATGGCCCCAGAAGCCAGAGTTTTACCCTAATTTGCTTAAAATTTTGCACAAGAAGAACAATTAGTACTATAGTCAAGTGTGCCAAATTTTATTGAAATCGGTTCAAATTTAGATATAGCTCCCATATATATCTTTCGCGCGATATGGACTAATACGGTCCCAGAAGCCAGAGTTTTACCCCAAATTGGTTGAAATTTTGCACTAGGAGTACAATTAGTGGTGTAGTCAAGTGGTGTAGTCAATTGAAATCGGTTCAGATTTACATTTAGCTCCCATATATATCGTTCGCCCGATTTACACCCATATGACCACAGTGGCCAATCTTTTATTCTGATTTAATTGAAATTTTGCACAGGGAGTAGAATTAGCATTGTAGCTATGCGTGCCAAATTTGGTTGAAATCGGTTCAGATTTGGATATAGCTCCCATATATAGCTTTCGCCCGATTTACACTCATATGACCACAGATGCCAATTTTTTGCTCCGATTTAGTTGAAATTTTGCACAGGGAGTAGAATTAGCATATGCGTGCCAAATTTGGTTGAAATCGGTTCAGATTTCGAAATATCTCCCATATATAGTAGAGGTGTGCTCGTGAGTAATATTTTGCTCACGCTCACGCACACTCACGACGGAGAAATCTTATTCACGCACGACATTTTTTGGTAGGACTCACGCACACTCACGCACGAAAATCTTTTAAATGTCGTGACTCAAGAAAAATGTCGTGACTAACGAAAAACCTCGTGACTCACGAATATTTTTATGAGTGACTTACTTTAGAACCTGACTGAAAACATGAGTATAGGGATGCCAGGCGTGCTCTTTTAAAGAGCACATGTGCTCTTTTTTACAAAATGTGCTCTTAAAACAAGATAGGCCAAAAGAGCACGCAAAAGTACTCTATTTTTAGTTAAGTACTCTTTTTGTGCTTTTGTACTCTGTTCTAAATGTAAACAAACTTCTTTCAATAACAAATGACTTACAAAGTACTGTAAGAAAATTAGCTTGAGTTGAAAGTGGTTTATTTTATGTATATGTTACGAACTTTTTTTATGTTTAAATGAATTATTATGGAATTAAATGTTTTTATTTTATTTTTTTCGTATGTGCTCTTTTTGCCTCTTCAAAATCTGGCATCCCTACATGAGTATGGTTAAAATCGAGTGCGTTATAAAACTCTTACCACCTAGGATGTGACTAAAATTATAAATGAATTCAACTCGTAAGCAATTTATGTTCGTCAGCGGGATCATTTTCGTGAGCGTGTTTTTCCGAAATTCGTTACTCACGCACACTCACGAAGATATTATTTTCGTGACTCACGCTCACGCACGACATTTGGTTGGTTAATCACGCTCACGCACACTCACGCCGTTGCCGTCAGCGTGACTCACGACTCACGTGTGAGTCACGAACATTTTCGTGAGTCACGACAATTTCGTGTCACGTGTTCACCTCTAATATATACACTCATTTGCCCACAGAGGCCAATTTTTTGCTCCGATTTAGTTGAAATTTTGCATAAGGAGTAGAATTAGCGTTGTAACTATGTGTGCCAAATTTGGTTGAAATCGGTTCAGATTTGGATATATCTCCCATATATAGCTTTCGCACGATTTACACTCATATGACCACAGAGGCAAATTTTTAACTCCGATTTAGTTGAAATTTTGCACAGGGAATAGAATTAGCATTGTAGGTATGCGTGCCAAATTTGGTCGACATCGGTTCAGATTTAGATATAGCTCCCATATATATGTTTTTCTGATTTCGACAAAAATGGTCAAAATACCAACATTTTCCTTGTTAAATCGCCACTGCTTAGTCGAAAAGTTGTAAAAATGACTCTAATTTTCCTAAACTTCTAATAAATATATATCGAGCGATAAATCAAAAATAAACTTTTGCGAAGTTTCCTTAAAATTGCTTCAGATTTAAATGTTTCTCATATTTTTTTACTAAACTTGTGTTCCACCCTAGTACATTAGCCAACTTAAATTTTGAGTCTATAGATTTTGTAAAAGAGTATCAAATTCTGTCCAGATCGAGTGATATTTATATGTATGTATTTGAGACAAACCTTGATATATAGCCCCAAACACATTTGACGGATGTGATATGGTACCGAAAATTTAGATCTACAAAGTGGTGCAGGGTATAATAAGTCGGCCCCGCTGGACTTTGGACTTTCCTTACATGTTTTTTACTAAAATTGTGTTCCACCCTAGTGCATTAGCCGACTTAAATTTTGAGTCTATAGATTTTGTAGAAGTCTGTCAAATTCTGTCTAGATCGAGTGATATTTAAATGTATGTATTTGGGACAAACCTTTATATATAGCCCCCAACTGATTTGACGGATGTAATATGGTATCGAAAATTTAGGTATACAAAGTGGTGCAGGGTATAATATAGTCGGCCCCGCCCAACTTTAGACTTTCCTTACTTGTTAATTGTCGAGTTATTAAACATGTTTCAATATAAAAACGTAACAATATATTGTTCTTAGGTATATGTACCATTCTATCATCTAAAAAATATTAATAAAATACAATATTTTGCGGGATTTTGTTTTTCAATTCAGTGCTTTAAAGTTGGGTGATACAACCCAATGACGAAGGTAGCAACGACCAATTTTATCGTCCGATACAACCAACACCATATATAGTATTAGTTGGATTTCCCATATCAGTCGTCCGAATTTGGCGGGTGATACAACTGCCGGCAGATAGTTTATTTATTTATTTATTCGTATATTTAGTGATCCTTAGTACAACAAGATTTAAATCTTATATATGACAGTACTAAGGATTAAGTCGATTAACAATATATTTTGAGTTATTAGATATAAAAATACTATATGCATATAACATTAAATATGACAAGTAAGGAAAGTCTAAAGTCGGGCGGGGCCGACTATATTACACCCTGCACCACTTTGTAGAACTAAATTTTCGATACCATATCATATCCGTGAAATGTGTTGGGGGCTATATATAAAGGTTTGTCCCAAATACATACACTTAAATATCACTCGATCTGGACAGAATTTGATAGACTTCTGCAAAATCTATAGACTCAAAATTTAAGTCGGCTAATGCACTAGGGTGGAACACAATGTTAGTAAAAAATATGGGAAACATTTAAATCTGAAGCAATTTTAAGGAAACTTCGCAAAAGTTTATTTATGATTTATCGCTCGATATATATATGTATTAGAAGTTTAGGAAAATTAGAGTCATTTTTACAACTTTTCGACTAAGCAGTGGCGATTTTACAAGGAAAATGTTGGTATTTTGACCATTTTTGTCGAAATCAGAAAAACATATATATGGGAGCTATATCTAAATCTGAACTGATTTCAATCAAATTTGGCACACATGACTATATTACTAATTGTACTCCTAGTGCAAAATTTCAACCAAATTGAGCCAAAACTCTGGCTTCTGGGGCCATATATGTACATATCGGGCGAAAAATATATATGGAAACTATATCTAAATCTGAAGCGATTTCAATCAAATTTGGGACACATGACTATACCACCAAGTGTACTCCTTGTGCAAAATTTCAAACCAATCGGGATAAAACTCTGGCTTCTGGGTCCATATAAGGGCGAAAGATACATATTGGAGCTATATCTAAATCTGAATCGATTTCAACCAAATTTGGCACGCATAGCTGCAATGCTAAATCTACTCCCTGTGCAAAATTTCAACCAAATTGGACCAAAACTCTGGCTTTTAGGACATATTAGTCCATATCGGGCGAAAGATATATATGGGAGCTTTATCTAAATCTGAACCGATTTCAATCAAATTTTGTAGACTTGACTATACTTCTAATTGTACTCCTAGTACAAAATTTCAACCAAATTCGGCCAAAAATCTGGCTTCTGGGGCCATATAAGTCCATATCGGGCGAAAGATATATATGGGAGCTATATCTAAATCTGAAGCGATTGCAATCAAATTTGGCACACATGACTATACGACTAAGTGTTATGTTTGTACAAAATTTCAAGCACATCGGTATAAAACTCTGGCTGCTGGGTCCATATTAGTGCATATCGGGCGAAAGATATATATGGGAGCTATATCTAAATCTGAACCGATTTCTTCCAAAATCAATAGGGTTCTATTCTGACCCAAATTAGGAACATGTGCCAAATTTGAAGGCGATTGGACTTAAATTGCGACCTAGACTTTGATCACAAAAATGTGTTCACAGACAGACGGACGGACGGAAATTTGGCACGTATAGCTACAATGCTAAATCTACACTCTGTGCAAAATTTCAACCAAATTGGGTCAAAACTCTGGCTTTTAGGACCATATTAGTCCATATCGGGCGAAAGATATATATGGGAGCTATATCTAAATCTGAACCGATTTCTTACAAAATCAATAGGGTTCTATTCTGACCCAAATTAGGAACATGTGCCAAATTTGAAGGCGATTGGACTTAAATTGCGACCTAGACTTTGATCACAAAAATGTGTTCACAGACAGACGGACGGACGGACAGACGGACATGGTTATATCGACTCAGGGACCCACCCTGAGCATTATTGGCAAAGACACCATGTGTCTATCTCGTCTCCTTCTGGAGACGAAATAGACACAAACATATGCACTAACTTATAATACAAACATATGCACTAACTTATAATACCCTGTTCCACAGTGTGGCGCTGGGTATAAAAATTAATTATATCTAGTTTATAAATGACAACAAAATTGGTTGCGATTTGAGATGCGACAAGTATACACATTATATCAAGAATTGTATAATATTAAGATTATTGTAAATGTAATCTTAATTCTTTTTTAGAAAGCACTGTGTTGCTTATTAATTGAATTGGGGTAGGGAGATTGTTCCAGAGACGAATCGCATATATCAGAAATAGTTGCTAAGATCTGGAATATCTGAACAAAAATTTCTCGATTTGATCGACCGAACTTTAACCTCTAGAATATATATGGGGCTCGCCATTATAAATCATTTTTTGCAGAAGAAGTAAACATCTGAATTTAATCAAGTTTTCGAAGCTCATGTTGAACAGCTGGTAGGAAAACGACGATACGTGATCATAACGTCTCTTATTGAAGACATAACGCGCAATGTTGTTGTAAGCTACAAGTAGCTTTTGTTTGTCATCACAACTGCAGTTTCCAAATATTTCTATTCCATATAAAAGAGCTAGAACAAGATACGTTTTCTTATGTTTAATTGTTTGATTGGTCAATATTTTCTGTTCCTTTTATGTTTTATTTAGCTAGTTGGGCCTAAATTCATTGATGTAAAGAAGAAAACCTTTTCACATTTTTATCCCAACGTTTCGTCAATACTTGTTGACTTCTTTCAGGGGATTTCGTCTATTTGAAAAATAATAAATTTAAAAATTACACTTTTTTTAATTGAGATTGTTAAACATTTCAACTTACAAATTATTTTCTCAAAATTTACATTTAAAGACTTATACCACAGTTTTTAAACATAAATTTTAAACAAACGATATGAATATAAAAGATACGTTGTCGCCAAAAGCATTCTGATTTTAGCGATATTTTCTTGGAAGTGGTTGGTCCAAGTGAGCGAATTTTTGAAGATAACCCCAAGGTTTATAGCAGTTTGTACAATATCGACATTGGTGTTATTTATGGTTATTTGATGTTGTGAATGGTTGATGAGTTTGTTTTTGTAAATTATCAGACGTTTAAATTTTTTTGGATTGAGTTTCAGGCCATTGTTATAAGCCCAGCTATTGATTCTATCCAGATTACTCTCTGGCTTCTGGGTCCTGGCTTCTGGGACGGACGGATAGACGGACATGGCTAGATCGACTCAGGGATCACAAAAATCCCTGAGCATTATTGCCAAAGACGCCATATGTCTATCGCGTCTCCTTCTGGGTGTTGCAAACATATTCACTAACTTATAATACCCTGTTCCACAGTGTGGCACAGGGTATAAATATTTACATGATATTAAAGATTACGCAACCAAAATGTTAGGATTCGAAATTTACAAAATATTAAGAACAAATTTATTTAAAATAATGAAATTTTAATTAAAATAAAGTTTATAATTTTTGCTTCAAATTTTTTTTTTATTAAATTTGGGACACAAATTTAAAGTCGCATGTTTTCGAACTAAGGCTAATTTTCCTTAAAGTAAAGAAACACATTTTTGATTTAAAGAAATTGTGCTTAAATTAACTGAAATATTGAAACTTTCGATTTAAGATAAAAACGCTTCAAATATAGGCTAAGACTTATTTTGAGGATTTAGCGTCGTTGGTTTAAAGTTTTTTGGAATTAAGAAAACATTTGTTACTTTGAAGTATCCGTTATAATTTGGATTTTTAAACAGACATTTGTTTGTCCGAGTTTCTTTATTAATAAACCGCGAAAAGAGAATGAAAATTTGATAAATGAGATCGGTATCCTAATTTTAATTTTACTAGTCCTATGTTTACAGCCAGATAGGTCGCTAAAAAATTTATTTATTTCAAAGAAGTCGTATCTTTGGCTGGGAATCAATACCAAAATCCTTGAGGGAAGGTCAACATCTTTGGATCCAAGTAAACTTTTTTTTACTGTACAAAGTTTGATGTCGATAGTGTGTTTCGTTCGTGATTAGCGCAAATTCTATTTACGGGTGGAAGGACATCGCTACAGTGAACCTACTAGAAACGATTTTTTATTTTTTAATTTTAGAACTTTTTATCTAAACTGCACTCAAAAAAGTTTACTTTGATCCAAAGATTTTGACCTTCCCTTAAGGAATTTGGTATTGATTCCGAGACAAAGATGCGGCTTCTTTAAAATAAAGAAATTTTCCAGCGAATTGTCGAATTTTATTAATAAAGCTATTCACGTACAAATAAATGCCAGTTTAAAAATCCAAATTATGACGGATACTTCAAAGTAAAAATATGTTTTCTTAATTCCAAAAAAAACATCAAACCAAAGATGCTAAATGCTCAAAATAAATCTTAGTCTATATTTGATGCGTTTTTGTCTTAAATCTAAAGTTTCAATATTTCAGTTAAATTAAGGACAATTTCTTTAAATCGAAAATGTGTTTCTTTACTTTAAGGAAAATTAGTCCTAGTTCAAACCCAGCAGTGAGAGTTTAGTTGCGCTTTTTGGTATACAATAAAGTAGGCAGTGCATCCACACTGCATGAATCGATGGCAATAACGTAAACAAGTAGACAAACTAGTTTAGGATCATTCGTTTACGTTATTGCAACCAATTCATGCAGTATAGATGCATGAAAGGTAGTGCTGTTTTCCTTCACGCCAACAATGCTATACTCAAGATTATATATCACTTCTGAGCAATATTTCTATTAAAATGAGCAATTATATCAGCACTATGCAGAAGCTGCTCTAAATCGGGACATCGCCCACAGAAATCAGCGCTGTATCTAATTTCTATAAGAAATTAGCCTATAACACCCAAATTGAATCCTATCTTTGCATCTGGAAGTAGGGCAAAATTGGCATGGACTTGTCATAGGACGGATGTCGACCATTTCAACAGCTTTGTCCTGAATTTGCATCACTACTTTAGGTGCGATTCGAATTCAGTTTTTTTGATGTCAAGTAACACATTTTTAAATATTTTGCCAAATAAATAATTTTTATAATTTTTTTTGAGTTATAATGCATTCTAACACTTATCTGAAACGTCTGACTACAAATTCATTAAAAATTCTTTCATTTTTCTAGAATGAATTTAGCATTTTTTTATAGAACTAAGAACAAAAACTTGTTTCACCAATTTCGCTTTTTATTTTTTTCAATATTTTTTTATTAAACTTTTAAAATCTTATTATCAGACAAAAATTAAAAATGTTCGTAATTTGCAAAATCTTTTCAAAAGAACTTCCATGGAGGTGAAAAAGTCAACGATAGGGTAAAATTTAAAATTTTATATTCATTGTTTTTATTTTAATGTTTTAGAGATTTTTTTCTTTTTTGCGACATTTCATTTTCTTTGACTTTAAACAGCCAAAGCATATTTTCTAAGACTGGTCCAAACTTAATCGGAAGTGGAAAAAACTTGATGGAGGATCCTTGGATGCTCTTAAAAAGAAAGGGTTTTGGAGCAACTTTCAAGTTTTTTTTGCTGGAAAGTAAATTTGATTGCAAGATTTATTGTGCTAATAGTCTCAAAACGGTTCGGATATTTTTCATTTGATTTTTAGCGAATAATTGATTGGCGGCCAATAAACAAATTTGCATCGGCTCAGCCGTCAAGCCTGGGCCACCTATGGAAAACTTTTGTGCCATCCGCTACTGATAAAAATGGGCCGGCTTCATTCATTGATACAATATTAATAAAAAATTTCATTGTTGAATAACAAAATTGATTTCATTAAGTCTTGTGATTGATTTTTGTTTTAATTTTAAAAAATAATAAATATATTTTTCCAAAACAATTAACGTGTTCATCGAAAGAACCGCGCGGATACGACATTTCTATTTATTTGTTTTTTTATAAATCTAGCTTAAAATAAGGCAAATGCAAACCAATTGGCAATATAGCTTTAAGTATTTCATTTAAATTTTATACATTTTTTGATTTAATAACTGAAATGACATTGTTACAATTTTTAACATTGTTAGATGCCATTTAGTGATCAGATTTCATTCTTATGTTGCCATGGACAAAGACAGGATATTGGAATGTATTGAAGCAATAAATATGAAATGTTAAATGACGGCGCATACATCCATCTGCATAAATCAAACGCTAAACGAGCTTAAATCTAATCCACTCATCCCATAGGCAGACCGGATTGTTCCAAACTCGTTTAGGCTAAGAGAAATGGATTAGAAAACTGCGTTTCTATCTTTTGCGTGTTCTAATTACTAAACCATCACTGTAAGGATACATTATAGATTTCTATGGGCAGATGAACCATAGGAACAATGTAGACTAGAACACACACACACGCACATACAGTCCACCTTATATTTGCCATGCCTTTTTCTACCACGCGGGCCAATTCATTAACACACCACAGAATTTGGTGAAATTCATAGAAGACGTTATCTATTCTCCATACTCTTGTTAACGGCATCACATAACGACTGTGTGGTGTGTGTAACGAACTTTGGACATTTGAAAATTCAACGCATCTACGTAACTAACTAACCTGCATAACTTGTATTGTATAGCATTTCCACTACTCGTCGATAGATGGCGCAAATGTGATACTCAATGAATAGGCCACGAATTCTCTATTTAGTCCATGCACTTGTCACCCAAACCCCAAGCTATAACAGGTACTAGTGGACGGACTAACGGCAGCAGTAAAGCAAATGAGGAGCCATTGTTTACGCCCTCCACTCCAAACGAAATTAATTTTCGCCTGTGATTCATTTCGCATAATGCTGTTACCAGCACCAAACCGACTCCTGAACCTCAGAAATACAAATCTCACCAGCGAAAGATGTGTAGATGATGTACACGATGCTGACTGGTGTGGTAAGAGAGAGGTATTGTTGCATACGCCCGTTGCGTCTGCCCATTGCATAGCACCCATCTGTCGGCCGATCTGCCTGTCTGTCTGCTGTGTCTGTCTTTCAAACACGTTTGTTGTACGGTGTGCGTGTATGTTTTTGTTTTGGGGATTTTTTGTTTTGCTTCGGGCTGACTGTCTGTCCAGTGTTTAGGATTATTTTTAGTTTTCTCATGCGTATGAAAATGATTTTTGTACCTGTTCGATCAACTTGACACATTGGGGTAAAAGCTGGTCAATAGGAGGTTTATTGTTTGGTTGTCAACTTCAATTTTTAATTGTTTAGAGCTCAACTAGTTCCATGATTCAGATATAAATATGTAGCCCCAAATTTAACGAACTTACTTTTCGGTGAGTTAACAGAGCAAACACATCCACGAACATGCGACGTACTTCTTCTTGTTTGTATTTTGATGTCGATATAGCGATAACTATCGGAATCTTCACCAAAAAATAAAATAATATTGTCATGAGCCAAAAAGTTATTGTCCCTAAAATACAATGCAAGTTTAACTTAACATACTCTCAAAAAATAGTGAAAATTTAGATTAATTTTTGTAAATTTTAATTAACATGTATTACAAACGCACACTCAAAAAAAGTGAACTCTCTCTATTTTAGTTCATGGAATTATTATGTTTGGAGAAAGTTTAAATTTACTAAAACCGAAGAAAAATAACAGCTGATAAGTCCAAAGTCTAACAAAGAAAAACACATTTTTTTTGTCAAAATTCGTTTTTAACAGGTTGGCTGAGAAGTCCCCGGTCTAACAAAGAAAAACACATTTTTTGTCAAAATGCGTTTTTATTTTTCAACATAGTTCAAGAGCGATACAACGATTATAACAACCTTCAAATTTTTTGATACCATTTTGGTAGTACTCCTTCGGTTTTGCCTCAAAATAAGCCTCAGTTTCGGCGATCACCGCTTCATTGCAGCCAAATTTTTTCCCTGCGAGCATTATTTTGAGGTCTGAGAATAAGAAAAAGTCGCTGGGACCAGATCTGGAAAATACGGTGGGTGGGGAAGAAATTCGAAGCCCAATTCATGAATTTTTTGCATCGTTCTCAATGACTTGTGGCACGGTGCGTTGTCTTGGTGGAACAACACTTTTTTCTTCTTCTTATGGGGCCGTTTTGCCGCGATTTCGACCTTCAAACGCTCCAATGACGCTATATAATAGTCTCTGATGGTTTTTCCCTTCTCAAGATAATCGATAAAAATTATTCCATGCGCATCCCAAAAAACAGAGGCCATTACTTTGCCAGCGGACTTTTGAGTCTTTCCGCGCTTCGGAGACAGTTCACCGGTCGCTGTCGATTGGACTCATGAGTGTAGTGATGGAGCTATGTTTCATCCATTGTCACATATCGACGGAAAAACTCGGGTATATTACGAGTTAACAGCTGCAAACACCGCTCAGAATCATCAACACGTTGTTGTGTTTGGTCAAATGTGAGCTCGCGCGGCACCCATTTTGCACAGAGCTTCCGCATATCCAAATATTGATGAATGATATGACCAACACGTTCCTTTGATATCTTTAAGGCCTCTGCTATATTGATCAACTTCATTTCACGGTCATTTAAAATCATTTTGTGGATTTTTTGATGTTTTCGTCGGTAACCACCTCTTTCAGGCGTTCACCATCCTCTGTGCTCATTTCACCACGCTTGAATTTTGCATACCAATCAATTATTGTTGATTTCCCTGGGGCAGAGTCCGGAAACTCATTATCAAGCCAAGTCTTTGCTTCCACCATATTTTTTCCCTTCAGAAAACAGTATTTTATCTAAACACGAAACTCCGTTTTTCCATTTTTTTCACAATAACAAAAGTTGCTTCACAAAAGACACTCTATCCCACAAACTAATTGACTTACAGACGCCAATTTTGACACGAATCATTTGAAGATTGGTACTACACTCAAAAAAAAGTGAACTCTCTATTTCACTAAAGCCAATTTAACTTTATATTAGTTCATAGAATCATTATGTTTGGAAAAAGTTTACTTTACTCAAATAATTTTTTGCGTACGTTAGTTAAATGAACTAAAACACAGGAAAAAATTATACAAAAATAAAGCATACAGGTTTCCTAATTTCGTATTTCTCACAAAATAGTTCATTATTTCCTTAAATTTGTAAATTTTACCAAAAATGTGTCCATCATGAACTTCGTATGGCACTAAAGACATTCTTGCAATTTTGAACTCCAAGATTTCTCTTAAAACTACAAAATTTTCTTTAACAAGTGCAAAAACTTAGTTATGTCTAATAAATTTTCTTGAATTTGTCGAAAAATATTTACTTATTTTTACCATATCGGAGTGATGCCAGCGCTTGTAATACTGTTTAGTTAAAATTTTCTAAAAAAATTCAAAATTTTCTAAAATTAATCGAAAGTTATCTTTCCTGGTGGGTTCACTGTTTTTTCAGTGTATATAAAAATAATATGCATTTAAACTAGCGACGCCATCTATGTGTCAGACCGGGGACTTATCAGCCAACCTGTTATATACGCAAATGAAGCATAAAGATTAACTAAATTCGTGTCTTCCAAAAATAGTTCAGTATTTCTTTAAATTTGCAAATTTTACTACAAATGCGTTCATAATGAACTTCGTATGTCACTAAAGACATCCCTGCAATTTTGAACTCCAATTTTTTCCTTGAAACTAGAAATTTTTCTTTAACACGTGAAAAAACTTAATTATGTCTAATAAATTTTCTTGAATTTGTCGAAAAATATTTACTTATTTTAATGACATCGGCTTGATGCCAATGTTTGTAATACTGTTTAGTTAAAATTTTCTAAAAATGTTCAAAATTTTCTAAAATTAACCGTAAGTTTTCTTCCTGGTGGGTTCGCATAAATAAGTAAACATTTTTCGACGAATTCAAGAAAATTTATTAGACGTAATTATTTTTTTCCATTGTTAAAGAAAATGTATAAGTTTGAAGGAAAACAAGTATATACGGCCGTAAGTCTGCCAGGCCGAATCTTATGTACCCTCCACCCTGGATTGCGTAGAAACTTCTACTAAAGACTGTCATCTACAATCGAATTGCTTGGGTTGCGGTAAAACTTGTCGTTGGCAAGGTATCTTAAAACTTCTTAACACCGTCTTCTAAATTGTAAGTTAGTCCATACGGTGTATAATTAAAAAAAAGCCGATTAAATTCGTATATAATTCAATTTGACAAAATTTTCTGTAGAAATAAAATTTTGACAAAATTTTCTATAGAAATAAAAATTTGGCAAAATTTTCTATAGAAATAAAAATTTGGTAGATGGTTTTTGGCGATAGGTTAGGTTAGGTGGCAGCTCGATGTATCAGGCTCACTTAGACTATTCAGTCCATTGTGATACCACATCGGTGAACTTCTCTCTTATCACTGAGTGCTGCCCGATTCCATGTTAAGCTCAATGACAAGGGACCTGCTTTTTATAGCCGAGACCGAACGGCGTTCCACACTGCAGTGAAACCACTTAGAAAAGCTTTGAAACCCTCAGAAATGTCACCAGCATTACTGAGGTGGAATAATCCACCGCTGAAAAACTTTTTGGTGTTCGGTCGAAGCAGGAATCAAAACCACGAACTTGCGTATGCAAGGCGGGCATGCTAACCATTGCATGGCTCTTAGCGGCCACATACTAGCGATATGTACCAAACTTCAACCGAATGGGATGAATTTTGATCCTCCAAGAGGTTCCGGAGGTCAAATCTGGGGATCGGTTTATATGGGGGCTATATATAATTATGGACCGAAATGAACAAATTTTTGCATGGTTGTTAGAGACCATATACTAACACCACGTACCAAAGTTCAACCGGATCGAATAAATTTTGCTCCTCCAAGAGTCTCCGCAAACCAAATCTAGGGGTCCGTTTATATGGGGGCTATATGTAAAAATGGTCAGATATGGCCCATTTGCAATATCATCCGACCTACATCAATGACAACTAATTATGCCAAGTTTCAAGTCGATAGCTTGTTTGTTTCGGAAGTTAGCGTATATTCAACAGACGGACGGACGGACGGACATGCTTAGATCGACTCAGAATTTCACCACGACCCAGAATATATAAACTTTATGGGATCTTAGAGCAATATTTCGATGTGGTGGAGGGTATAAAAATAGAGTTCAAAATTCCAAAAATGTCCTTAGTACCATATGAATTTAATGATGGGAGCATTATTGGTAAAAATTTATAAATTATAAGAAATTCTGAACTATTTTGTGGAACACACGAATTTAGTAAGTCTTCAGTTGTGTATAATTTTCCCCCTAACTAAAGTACACAAAAAATATTATTTTCAAGAAAACTTTCTCTATTTTTTTAAATTTTTGTTGCCGTTACAACGTTTTTACCTCAATTCTGCTCTTCTTTGGCTCGGAATCAATAGCAAAATCATTAGTGTAGAGACAAAATCTTTGGAACCGGGCAAGCTATTTTCAGTATCGGTATTTATTTTGGTTTGGTTTGAAATTAATGAAATTTGGTTTGGTCTTGAAATTAGGTTTTATATATTTGTCACCACAATATCTCCACTCTTGAAAGCATATATAAAAAAAAAAAACAAAGTAGGTTCTAGATACTATTTTCCCTTAGTTTCGAAAAGTCGGCAGATAACAGAACTGGATGATGCTGACGCAAACTGTATGATATTTGAGAGAAACACCGACAAAAACTGCATGATTAGAAAAATTTATTTTATCTTTTCCTATTCTAAATTGGAGTTGATTGTAATTGCCACAAATTTTGTGCAATTATTTTGTTGAGAGTCATTGCAGTGAAACGGTTAGCATTACCGCCTTGCATACAAAGGGTCATGGGTTCAATTCCAGTTTCGGCCAAAAGTCAAAAAGTTTTTCAGCGGGGTATTATCCCTTCTAACTGACATTTGTGAGTGTTTCAAAGTTTATTTTAGCGGTTTCACCACAATGTGGAACACCATTCGGACTAACCTAACACCTTTTTGTTAAATGCAACCTAACTTAAAGGGGTAATTAAACGCAATGAAATCTGAGGACTTTTCATCTTAGAGATAAAATTCTCTAATATTTGCATTTAAAAAATTAAGGACATACAATTGTCGCTACTGAGAGCAATATAATCGTAACACACCGAAATAGTCCTTCTTTATTTTCTTCTGTGCCCAAAACTAGATGTGGTGCATACGTTTGATATAAGGGCCCACACGGAGGAAAGAGTGTGTTTTTTATATGTTTGGATACAAAAAAATATGTGTGGAACAAAAATTTTAAACACAATATGTGTAGGTACAAGAATATTGTGTTTGAAAACTAGTACATTATGTTGCAATAGATATGTTAATATCCCAGCAAAAAAAGCGTCGCCAAAAAAGTAATGAAAATGTTCATTTTGGATCCGGAAGTGGTGCAAAATTGACGCAGAAGCGATGAATTTAACACGGGCTTGTCATAGGATGGAAGTCCTCCATTTCAACAGCCGTTTCACTGAATTTGCATCACTTCTTTAGATGTGATCCGAATTCGTTTTGGATGTAAATTAAAAAATTCTGTGTTATTTTGTCAAATAAATAATTTTTATAATTTTTTATAATTTTTAATGGATTCTAATGCTTGTCGGAAACTTTTGACTTCAAATATTTTCAAAAATTCAAAATTTTTTCGGATGGAATTTAGCATTTTTTTCGACAAAATTTAAATGTTTTGTACCATTTTATGAATTCTTATTATGTTTTTAACCTATTTGAAACAAAAAAAGTTAAAATTATCCATTAAACGTATGAAAAAACCAAGTTATAAAAAATTTAATTAAAAGAACTTCCTGGGTAGTTAAAATAAAGAACATCATTGGGAGTGCATCTTCTGGAAGTGCTTTTAAAGTTGTGCCTTTGGAAGAACTTCCAAATTTTTTTTGCTGGGATGTTACAACATAATATGTTTACATCAATAAATATTAAAAAAAAATGTTTGCATAGAAGCATATAATTCCTACAACGAACGTTCCAATACTATATTTTTGGGAATGTTACGCTAAAAGTAAAAATAATATTTTTCGCGGAAAAATATATTTTTACGACATTTAAAACATACATTTTATGTTTTCATTAAAATTAAACGTAATACCCAGTTTTTTAACTAACTCGAATAGAAATTCTCTACAAAAGTCTATAAGGCGCAGAGACAGAAAAATTTTGTATATATTATTTATGGAATGAAAGTTTCAATAAAAAAAATATTATTTCCAATTTAGTGGCTGTGGTTATCACCAATACTTTTTGTTTAATGGGCACAGGAAAGTATTATTTTTCATTTCGAAGATATTACGAGTACACTACAATATGCATTAGTTTTATTTTATTTTTTTATTTATTTTATTATTAACGTCGTCTTTGCATATAACCTGGAAATTACGTACAAAATCTAGAAGTGATTGGAAAAATAATGTGTGTGAATATAAACAAATATAAATTTACAAATTTGGAGTAAACTTATATATGTTGTGATCAGGGCTGCCAATAAAATTTTAAGAAAAATCGTCAATTGGCACTTGCGTTTTAAAAATCGTCAAAAAATCGGGAATTTAAATAATATTAAAATAAAAACTATGTTTTGGTTAAAAACAAAACAATCGTATTAATTCCATATAAAAACACATTATATTATAATTTTACATGTTTACATTTATTATAATTAATACATATTTGTATTACGCATTCTGAGCAAGTACACGGACGCCGTCCAGTAACTAGTATTTGCATATTCTAAATTTCAGCTCCAAAACATTAAAAACAATAAATGCATCCCACATAGTGGAGTATAATAAGTTTGTAAAACAATGTGCCTATCAGAAATATTGATTTAAGACTCCATAAAACATACTGACCGACTCAGAATCACCTGCTGAGTCGATCTATTCTATTGAATTTGGAAATAATCGAATAAAATTTAGATATAGCCCCCATATATATGTATCGCCCGATTTCAACAAATGGGGTCATATTTAGTATATTTACTAACCGATCGTCTTCAAATTTAATACAAGGTAATGAAGCACCCTTAAAGTAAGCAAAATTTAATTGAAATCGGTTCAGATTTGGAATTCGCTCGATTTTCGCAAATTTTCGAACAGAGTAAATATCGTCAAAAATCAGAAACTTCTATTTGTTTAATCAAAAATCGTCAAAATGCCGATAAATCGGAAAAATTGACAGCCCTGGTTGTGATATTTTATGCAGAGACTGACAGAGAGAGAGAGAGAGAGTATAGAGAAAGAAATAGAGATGGAAACTGGGAGGGTTGGCGAAAAATATCAACATAACACAGCGAGAGAATCAAAAGAGAGCAATTTCTGTGAAACTGTTTGTATCTTGTTTCGGAAAACCGTTTTATAAGTTCATTTGGTTTGGTTATGGGCTTGGCATGTTTATAACACTTCACCAAAAATTCGATATGCTCATGATACAATGATTATAAGGTAGCCTTATTCCGTCAGGTGACTTTGAACGGCTCATCATAATGTCAAAAATATTGTTGACATTTTTAAATTATGTTGTTGGAATTAACGTCTTAAATTTAAATTGTATTTGAAATTCGGAAATGAAACGGAAAATGCGAAAGTGTTGTCTGTGTAACAAGCGGGTAAATGGTGAAAATGGTCAATTTTTTTCTATTCCAAAAAAACATTTCTCATGAGCAACACAAAATCAAAACAAACATTTTTGTATTTGTTTATTTACTTTTTACCGACATTTAGTTTGACGTTATGATGAGCTGCTTTTATGTTTTTGCTGTTATTTTTGTTCTACAGAGGCTACATTACAATCATTGTATCATGGATATGCTTATGTCAAAATATTATTTAATTTGAATATTAAACTGAGTATTCGGACAGAACATTCATTCGAAACCAAGAGAAAATACATTAAAAAAAGAGCATGTGTTTTGTGTTTTCTTTATCATTTTCTCATTATGGGCACATTTTTTTTTCTTGGTTCGTCAAAACAAATCGGAACGTAGGACGAGTAAGTCAAACTATTCCAACAAAGGAAATTACAAAAAACAGTGGAGAATATAACAAGTATACGGCCGTAAGTTCGGCCAGGCCGAAGCTTATGTACCCTCCATCATGGATTGCTTAGAAACTTCTTCTAAACACTGCCGTCCACAATCGAATTACCTAAGTTGCGGTAACGCTTGCCGATGGCAAGGTATATTAAAACCTCCTAACACCATCTTCTAAATTGTATGTAAGTCCATACGTGGTATATATTAAATCAAACAAGTATATACAGCAGTAAGTTCGGCCGGGCCGAACCTTAAATACCCACCACCATGAACCAAATATTAGGGTTTCCTTTGAAATTTCAGTAGGGCTTGAGGACTTGGGGACACTTCCCGAAGATAAATTTAAAGATTTCACCTATGAGGACTATATCAGATTCTGGATTTATAAGAACCATTTTTGTTTGAGTTTTAGAGGAATCATTAACATCTCTTGTAAGTGTGCAAGAAAATTATAAAATAACGTCTTGATTTGAAATCTTAAATCTGTAGAAGTAAAATCTGGAAATTTTACATTGAGTTTCAAGCAATTTTCATGATCAGTGCGCCTTCTACATCCTCAAGAAGTGAAGTCGGTCTATATGGAGGCATTACGAAATGGACCGATAGAATCTTAATCCGATACACGTTTTTGTGAGTCTAAAATACCAGAATATTTACAATTTCAGGCAAGTCGGATAATTTTTTCTACAAACCCAAGGAGTTAGATCGGGAGATCTTTCTTATGGGGGCTATACTAAAATATGGACCTATACTCACCGTTTTCGGCACACTTCTTTATGGCCCGAAAATACCTCTAGATTTCCAATTTCAGGCAAATTGGATAAAAACTTCAGATTCTAGAAGCCCAAGAAGTAAAATCGGGATATCGGTCTATATGGGGGTTATACCAAAACATGGACGGATACTCACCACTTGTGGCACACCTCTTTATAGTCCTAAAATACCTATAAATTTCCAATTTCAGGCAAATTGTATATAAACTACGTATTCTAGAAGCCCAAGAAGTAAAATCGGGAAATCGGTCTATATGGGGGCTATACCAAAATATGGACCGATACTCACCATTTTCGGCACACCTCTTTATGGTCCTAAAATACCTCTAGATTTTTAATTTTGGACAAATTGGATAAAAACTACGATTTCTATAAGCCCAAGACCCCACATCGGGAGGTCGTTTTATATGGGGACCATACCAAAACATGGGCCGATACTCACAATTTTTGGCACACGTATTTGTGGTCCTACAATACCTCTAGATTTCCAATTTCAGGTAAATTGAATAAAGACTGCGGTTTCTATAAGCCCAAGAAGTAAAATCGGGAGATCGGTCTATATGGGGGCTATACCAAAACATGGACCGATACTCACCATTTTTGGCACACCTCTTTATGGTCATAAAATACCTCTAGATTTCCAATTTCAGACAAATTGGATAAAAACTACGGTTTCTATAAGCCCAAGAAGTAAAATCGGGGGATCGGTCTATATGGGGGCTATACCAAAACATGGACCGATACTCACCATTTTTGGCACACCTCTTTATGGTCATAAAATACCTCTAGATTTCAAATTTCAGGCAAATTGGATAAAAACTACGATTTCTATAAGCCCAAGACCCCAAATCGGGAGGTCGGTTTATATGGGGACTATATCAAAACCTGGACCGATGTAGCCCATCTTCGAACTTGACCTGCCTGCAGACAAAAGACGAGTTTGTGCAAAATTTCAGCACGATTGCTTCATTATTGAAGACTGTAGCGTGATTACAACAGACAGACAGACAGACAGACAGACAGACAGACAGACAGACGGACAGACGGACATCGTTATATCGTCTTAGAATTTCTCCCTGATCAAGAATATATATACTTTATATAGTCGGAAATCGATATTTCGATGCGTTACAAACGGAATGACAAACTTATTATACCCCCGTCACCATTCTATGGTGGTGGGTATAAAAAGATCGATCCAATACGTATATAATTCAGTTTGACAAAGTAGACATAACATTTTGACAAAATTTTCTACAGAAATAAAATTTTAACAAAATTTTCTACAGAAATAAAATTCTAATAAAATTTTCTATAGAAATAAAATTTTCACAAAATTTTCTATAGAAATAAAAATTTTGACAAAATTTTCTATAGAAAGAAAATTTTGACAAAAATTTCTACAGAAATAAAATTTTAACAAAATTTTCTATAGAAATAAACTTTTGACAAAATATTCTATAGAAATAAAATCTTGGTAGATTATTTTTGGCTCGAGTGGCAACCATGATTATGAACCGAATAAAATTTGAACAAATTTTCTATAGAAATAAAATTTTGACAAAATTTTCTATAGAAATAAAATTTTGACAATGATGAAAATTTTATTATGAACCGAATAAAATTTTAACAAAATTTTCTCTAGAAATAAAATTTTGACAAAATTTTCTATAGAAATAACATTTTGATAAAATTTTCTATATAAATAAAATTTTGGTAGATTATTTGTGGCTCTAGTGGCAACCTTGATTATGAACCAATATGGACCAATTTTTGTGTGATTGGACCAATTCTGGCACGGTTGTTAAAGATCATATACTAACACCATGTTCCAAATTACAACCGGATTGGATGAAATTTGCTTCTCTTGGAGACTTCGCAAGCCAAATCTGGAATCGGTTTATATAGGGGCTATATATAATTATGAACCGATGTGGACCAATTTTTGCATGGTTGTTAGAGACCATATACCAATATCATGTACCAAATTTCAGGCGGATCGGATGAAATTTGCTTCTTTTTGAGGCTCCGCAACCCAAATCTGGGGATCGGTTTATATGGGCGCTATATATAATTATAGACCGATGTGGACCAATTTTTGCACGGTTGTTAAAGACCATATACCAATACCATGTACCAAATTTCAGCCGGATCGGATGCAATTTGCATCTCTTTGAGGCTTCGCAAGCCAAATCTGGAGATCGGTTTATATGGGGTCTATATATAATTATGGACCGATGTGAACCAATTTTTGCATGGTTGTTAGAGATCATATACCAACATCATGTACCAAATTTCAGCCGGATCGGATGAAATATGCTTCTCTTAGAGGCTCCACAAGCCAAATCTGGGGATCGGTTTATATGGGGGCTATATATAATTATGAACCGATGTGGACCAGTTTTTGCATGGTTGTTAGAGACCATATACCAACATCATGTACCAAATTTCAGCCGGATCGGATGAAATTTGCTTCTCTTTGAGGCTCCGCAAGCCAAATCTGGGGATCGGTTTATATGGGGGCTATATATAATTATGGACCGATGTAGACCAATTTTTGCATGATTGTTAGAGACCATATACCAACACCATGTACCAAATTTCAGGCAGATCGGATGAAATTTGCTTCTTTTTGAGGCTCCGCAAGCCAAATCTGGGGATCGGTTTATATGGGAGCTACGGACGGACGGACGGACGGACATGCTTAGATCGACTCAGAATTTCACCACGACCCAGAATATATATACTTTATGGGGTCTTAGAGCAATATTTCGATGTGTTACAAACGGAATGACAAAGTTAATATACCCCCATCCTATGATGGAGGGTATAAAAATTACAAACGGATCTTCACAAAAAATAACGAAAGGGCACTAACTCTTTTTAGAGTTGGGACAGTAAAATTAAAAAAGGGGGGAAACAGTGAAAAATTAAACAGTAAGATCTGTAAAAACAAAGTTTAGTTCCTCTTTATTAATAAATAGTCCGAGAGGAGTTGACGGATACTTTCAAAAATAAAAGCATTAAGTTCGAGTTTTGCCGCTAAAATTACTTTTCTTTTAGCGGCGAAACTCGTATCGGTAAAACCAGAATAAACATTGTAACTTTTTTGGGCAAATTGTATTATAACTTGGTGGGGAAAGATCCAAAGCAACAATTGATTAGTTTATTTTCTTTAAAATAAATTATTAAAGAGAAGCAACTGTGAAAACATGGCCATTTTAACGCCAACTTTATACCGGCCTTTTAGGTACAAATGAAATTAAGTACAAAATTATTCGTTAATAAAAATTCATATTTATTTGTATTTCTACGATACGATAAATTTTGAATGCAATTAAAATGGTGTTATATGCTAAATAAATTTATGTGTTTGTTGCAAAATTATTGTTTAGAATTTAAATATAATGTACTTTTGAATGGTTATCGTTAACTTTAGGATTCAATGGAAAATTATTTATATATATGTTACGAGTATACTCGACTTCACGTTCTTCTTTTGTAAAGTTACCGTACGGGAAATGGATCAACCACAGGACCGGTACAGGACTAGTCCCTGGTGTGTGTGAACCAGTCCTAGTTCTGGTCAAGACGTATGGAAGGGGCCGGTCACTTTAACATGGGTTTGTCATTGACGGGGTAAATTTACACTTTAGGTCACGTCTTGGACTCGTTCCTAAGAGCACGCCCTGGGACATTTTAGTACTACCACTCCATAGAGAAGTCCTCACGAACCAGTCTCGGACAAACTCTAAGGAATCTTTCATTTAGGTTATCCGAATCGCACCAAAAATGAAAAACTTTTGAAATATGTTGAAAAATTGGTTGTTCTGGTAATTCTACTTCACTAAATGTGTAGTTCCAATAAGATTTTTATACCAAGCGAGTTTGGAAATCATTAAATTATGACTATTTAAAAACTGCGACAAACTGGATCACCAGTACCTATGATCCGCCAGTGGCAATTTGAACCAATTTCCCGTAGGGTATGTTTGCATCGGCTCGTGGGCGCCGCTAACTATGCTATATAAATATAACTTATAACGATAATTGTCTATTGACGACAGTAACAGCTACGTAGCCCCGTGGATATTGCGTTGGCGTACAAACTGTGTGGTCCGCGGTTCGAATTTAAAAAATTTATAAAATTGAATAATTTCTTCTACAATGTTTGTATCACAGAAAAAGGCGTAAAGAATTAAAAAACCTCGTGGAAGTGAGAAAGATCTGAGGGAATATACAATTAGGCAGAAAAAAAAAAGAATTTTGAGCACAATCTTTTTTTGGTAGAAAATTCTTCTAAGCATATAATATTTTTGGCGTATATGTTACAGAAGCGATTTTATTTTGGGTGCACCGATATTTTGGTAGAAAATTCTTCTAAGCATATAATATTTTTGGCGTATATGTTACAGAAGCTATTTTTTTTTTTGTTGCACCGACTGATGAACGACCAATTCAATTTTTGCATTTGCATTTGAGGTCATATACTAACACCACGTGCCAAATTTTAAAGGGATCCGATGTAATTTGCCTCTTTAAGAGACTCCGCAAGCCAAATCTGGAGGTCGGTTTATATGGGGGCTATACGTAAACGTGGTGCGATTTGGCCCATTTGCAATACCATCCGACCTACATCAATAACAACTACTTGTGCCAAGTAGAACAATATTTCTATATATTAAAAACGGAATGATAAAGTTATATACCCCATCCTGGTAGAGGGTATAAAATAGTGATGGTATTTTTTAAATTTTGAATTAAAAATTTATTTTAAACAATCAATTTTTTAAGCAATTTAAAAACACTAAGTCAGCTAAGACAGTAATTGAAAATAGTTACGTTTTTAATTAAAAAATTTTGCAATCAACGTTGAAATTTGCTAATGATTAATTAATTAATTTTTTTAATCAAATATTGTGATTGATACTATCATTCAAGACATTTCAATTAAACATTAATTGGATCAATTAATTTCGTTATTAAATCAGAAAACAAAATTTTGTGTGTACTCATGATGTGGTTACAATTTTTATAAAACAAACGAATTGCACAATTCACGGTTCTATTCAATCAACAATCACGAGGAAACTGAAACTTAAACTTAAAGCACATGGTTCTAACTGTTGTTATAAAAACATGCAGTTAAATTGCGTTATTTGTTTTGACAAGGTTCTATAAAACAAATTTGTGTTATTTTAATGTGACAAGGTTCCAAATGTAAAACATAGAACCTTGTTCGGTCTACACTGGTAGAAAAAGTTTCGTTAATACGATGAATTTCTACGTTGTATTAACGAAATTCTTCATTAAAAGTCAGCCAACGTAGCATTTCGTTATAATAACGTAATTTTACGTTATATTTACGAAACCCTTTATGGAGTACATTTCGTAGTATTAACGAATAATTACGTTGCTATTACGTAGCCTTTTCGTTGTATTAACGAATATTATTCGTTATATGAATGAAATTTATTCATTGTATGGATGCAGCTTATACGTTGTATGAACGAAAATCATTCATTGTATGAACCCAGTTTTTTCATTGTATGAATGAAAGGCGAACGTTGTATAAATGAACACAAACGTTATATTAATGAAACCCAACCAATTATTGCATTTTAATGTAGTCATTGGTAGTGTATTATTTTTTGTTAAGATCTTTGAAATAGGATTTATATACTCGTACAGTAGGAAATAATATTTATTGATAAATTAAGTAATTTAATAATCATATACTGTGACTTTCACTTAAGAAAAAAAGCCTCTAATTTCTAAGACCAAAAAATGATAATCGTATCGCCATGTCCATTTATCCAAAGGTTCATTACGGATTTGTTCCGCCTTCTTCATCTGAAAGTTCACTTCCCCGTGGCATTTTCACTAAAGATTAAAAATTTACACTAAATTTCTTGCGAATATACAAAAAACACCAATTTAACTCACCCACCATCTATGTTTATTATTCACAACGAAACTGTAATGAGCCTGTGCACTCTTCAGCGAAAAGAACGTAAATGTTGTTAAGGTTTGCCCATCAAACAAGTTTTCTGTTGAACTTTTTACCGTTTGTTTTTCAAGACGCACACGCAAACATGTGCTTATTGCCATGCTTAGATGTGTATGTACAAATTACATTGACGCTACAGACGTATTAGAGAGAGTATGGAGAGACGTTTTAGAGAGAGAGAGAGAGAACGCAGAGGCAGAAATAGTCAAACTCCCATTCGTATTATTAATGAACATATTTCATTAATATGACGAAATATAACAATTTAAAATTTATTTTTTAACGATCCATATCATTATATTAACGATCGCTTTCGTTTTATAAATGAAATTTTCAATTCCAGTTTCGAAGTATATAAAACGACTGTTTTAAGGGCTAAAAGTTTCCAAAAATTACTCTCTATGTGCAAATGATTGTAATAATTTCATCTTCGAAAATTTGTTTATTCTAATTCTTGAAAAAATTACAAAGTCAATATTCGTAATATTAACGAAACGTGTTTCATTAATATAACGAAAAACCAAAACACAAAATTGTCTTTTAACGATTGATTTCGTTGTATTAACGATCACTTTCGTTCTTATAACGAAAAATTTCGTAATATTAACGAAAAATAATCAACGAAGCCCGTTCGTTAATAGTACGAACCATTTTTCTACCAGTGTATGATAACAGAAATTTTGTGCGATAGAACATTGTTATTTTTAAAAAAAATGCCTAAAACACTCTAGACGATATTGAGTCAAACCCTACATATAACTCAATTTCGAAAAAGTGCGAGTTAGAACTTTGACATAAAATTAAAAAAAAAATAATTAAATTAAAATCGATGTTTCTATAATTTTCAAATAAAATTTATTCATTTTAATACCCACCACCAAGAAGGGTATTAAAATGGGTCGATTCAGCACATCTTCTAGTATAACTTTTTAGAAAACAAAGAATAATATGGATCATCGAAAGTTGCAGCGCAATTACAGTCACACTGTTTATTGGCCGATTGAAGAAATCAATGTTTTTTATATTTTGGTTTAGCCGGAGTCGGAGTCAAGCAACATTTTTACGATTTCGACTCTAAATCCAGCAAAATATTCAGACACCACCTTCACAGCCCTGATTAGAAATTTGATGCACAATTTGCGAGTTTACTAAAACGTAAATCAAAAACTCCGACAAAAGTGTATTCTGTACTAAGCTTTGGATTATTCAAGATTCTGTCATACAGTGAAAGGTACGCCAAACAAAAGTCAACGAAAATTTCCAAATCTAATTTAACTTTTAGTTCATAAAATTTATTTGATTGCAGTTAAATTTCCCCCCTAATGTGAGAAAATTTAACGTGAACTCAAAATGAGAAAGGCGTTGTACACAAACGAAGTACGAGCACACAACTTTACTAAATTCGAAATTCTCAAAAAATAATTCATATTTTTTTGTTTTTTGAAATAGTAATGTGGGTATTGATGAAACAAAGAATAGCAAAACAAAAAAATTATAAAAAGAATAAATTTTATCTAGATTGGATCGGTTTTGAACTTTGTATGCCGCTAATAACATGCTTACAAATGTTAATTCCAATATTTTCTTTGAAATAAGAAATTTTCTTAAACAACAAAACCCAAAAAGAAAATTGTTTGCTCTTTTTGGTGACACCTTTTTTACTGCAAAGTTCATTGAACTCATATCCATTAACTAAATCAAATTGAGCAACATTTATAACATAAATCGCCCACTGTTCACATACCTATGTACGAATATTCATTTGCAAGCTTGTTTTCTTTCTTCATCCATGGAAATTGAGAAAGAGAGGGAGAATCGCGACGGGATGACAATTGTTGTATTTATGGTCGAATGGACTCTTGTATTGTCTGATGTAGTTCGGACAACACAAACCGATTGTCAAATCATGCAGCGGAAAACCGGCTGGATTTATTAACAGCAAAACATCCAGCCAACGGACGGCACCAGAAACAAAAACCAAATATCATCTCAAATATTGCCAAACGACTATAGAAAATCATATGCAAATTTAGAGTTTGTTGTCATGCCTTTAGGCCAATTTGAAAGCGATTAGTAATATTTTCGTCGTCTGGTTTAATTAATGGAATAGTTTCAGTTAACAGGTAATTCGGGAGTCTTTTATTGTTCGCAATGCAATGGACGGGGGGCCCAGACCAAACCACTTCATTTACTGCTTTACTCCCGATGAATTTGCAAATAATTAATGAGATGCATATCAGCTAGACACTGGGGGTTGGAATCACGCATATCTTGCGTGATGCCCGATAGCCGACTTTGCAGATAAAGTCGAAATAGAATCTTGATACAATTTACAAATGCGCAACACTTTTTTGCGTATTTATTTATTGTAAAGTGATCAAAATAAAAAAAAAAACATTTTACAACAATAAACAAAAAGGGTGATACCCCCAATGTACATGCAAAAAATAAATACATCGACCAAAATAGAAATAAACAGTATATTATGTTCAATCATACAATAATATTATCGATGGTCTGAATGACAAATCTTTAGGTTATCGACAGTCAAAAAGTTGTAAATGGCGAAAAAGTCATATAATTGTATAAAATGTGGCTCCATGAAATAAGCCCCCAAGAAATAAGGCCCCAAAACGGAAAGAAACAAAGCCCCAAACCTTTATATTGAAAACAAAAACAACGTAATTTGGGGTATTGTTTCGTTTTTTTGGGGTGTTGTTTCATTATTATGTTTGGGGTGTTGTTTCATTATGAAAAAACACCGTAATTCATTGATGAAGGAAACCCCCAACGATTTCTTTGTGGGGCATTATTTCATTTTGTTAAAACTAACAACTTTACTAAATGCGTAGACTGGTACCGTTACAACTACCGTGTATTTAAATGAATGCTTGCAATTCATTGTAAACATTGATTGACTATTCAGTTTCATTCTAAACGTCGCGTAGTAAACAAATACTCAATATGAATTACGAAATATTCCCGGGAAAAAGAAGTGGAAGTGAACTCCTTTACGTATTTAAGGAAAAAATGATTTATCGCAAGAAATCATTTTACAAAGGTGTAACTAAATATGAGTGTAGACAAAAAGAGTGTAAATCTAGAATTAATGTAACGTCCGATGGAAACTGTGTCCGTGCACAAAAATTTGTGGAACATAACCACGATGACGAAGAAAAGTATTATAAAGAATTGAAGGCACTAAATAAAATAAAAGCAGATTGCCTAGATAGTGCTCAAACACTGGGAAAAGAAATGACAGCAATGAGTAGCATAAGATCTTGTTTTCAAAAAACTTGCGATAGGTAAGAAATGTAGAATAATTATATTAAAGCAATATGTTTTTTTTTTTATTAATATATTAAATAGTTTTCAAGATGATACCAAAAATATTGCATTCTCCAAAATCAAAAGAGGGTTGCAATATATAGTCAGTAAGCACTTTGTAACCTCTCCGAAGACAGCTCTACAAGTTATTGAGGCTTTTAATTTAGAAAATGTGTGGACATCATTTGGAATAACAAAAGATGAGGCAATGCCCAGGCCTTTTTACACAGCATGTATTATGGAAGAAAAATATTCGTTTTGTTTGTTTTCATCGCTGAAAACCATAGAATTAATTAAGGAGAATATTCCACCGAAGCAAAGGACCTTTCTAATTGATGCAACATTTAAAATTGTTCCAAAAGGATGTTTCAAACAATTGCTTGTTATATATATATTGAATATTTCGAAGAAGTAAGTTAATATACACTTAAATATTCAATCAAATTATTAACCAATTATTTTAGATTTTTCCAATGTTTTTTGTTCTTATGGATAGAAAAACAAAACAAATATACGAAGATCCCTTTCGCTACATCAAGGACAATATTTTCGACATGGATCCTTCTATTATTGTGACTGATTACGAAGAATCTATGAGGCAAGCAATACAAATAGTTTTTCCAAAAACACAAAATGTTGGTTGCTGGTACGTATGAAATATTTTGTTTTTATATTCTAAATGTGAGAAGAATTAAAAAAAGATTTAGATTGTTCTCAAATGTAAAAACGAAACTCGTGTGGATTTTTTGAAGTCTTTACATTCGAGCACAATCTAAATTTTTGTTTAATTTGAATTTAATATAATCGAAACTAAAGCGTTTTCTGCAATCAGGTCCAAAATAATGTTAATGGACAGCCAATGTGCCTTTGCGCCATTTTTAAACTACTTCCAAAGACAATGAGCCACCGTGGTGCAATGGTTAGCATGCCCGCCTTGCATACACAAGGTCGTGGGTTCGATTCCTGTTACGACCGAACACCAAGAAATTTTTCAGCGGTGGATTATCCCACCTCAGTAATGCTGGTGACATTTCTGAGGGTTTCAAAGCTTCTCTAAGTGGTTTCACTGGAATGTGGAACGCCGTTCGGGCTCGGCTATAAAAAGGAGGTCCCTTGTCATTGAGCTTAACATGGAATCGGGCAGCACTCAGTGATAAGAGAGAAGTTCACCACTGTGGTATCACAATGGACTGAATAGTCTAAGTGAGCCTGATACATCGGGCTGCCACATAACCTAACCTAACCTAAAGACAATGGATACAAAAAGTAAGTTGCGATGTGAAATTTAGCTGCCATATGTGACATGAATCTAATGAATGTAAAATATTTTCTAGATTGGTTGTAATTCTTTCTCAGTTTATAAACAAAAAACACGAACAACATCAGCTGTAGAAGCATATAATGGAGTACTAGGACGTTTAGCAGATAAGAATGGAAATTTTTTTAAGTTTGTTGCCATAATTCGTAATGAGGAACAAAAGCCGCCATTTTTCAATGCTCTCTGAAAGCGGTGGCTCGTTGTGCAAACGAAAGAAGAGACAGGATGCTGATAAGTCTTCCAAAATTGAGAAAGCAATCCGGCTTTTGGAAAATGGGGATATATCTGTTAACGATTTTCTTTCCCGAATGGTGTATGAACCTAACAAAATATGCGTAAAATTGATACCAGAGGAAAACATATTCGAGGAAGAAGAGTATTCCGATTGTGAAAACTCGGAAGACGACAACCAAGAAGTGACTTCTAGCACTTTAAACGACAGTGATTGCGTGATCTGCGTCAATAAACCTTCAAACATTGTTATGCTACCTTGTAGACATATGAAAATTTGTTCGGAGTGCAATTTAAAGTTAATGGTGGATGCATTATCAAAAGCTTTAAACAATTACAAGTGTCCTTGCTGCCGCCAACCCGTTGAAGATACCATGGAAATTTTTACTTGAAACTTATTACTCTCATACAATTATTAAATTGGATTTTTCATAGAGATTTTTTTTATTTATACACAATATAATATTATATTGAAATATTTATTAAATTCATGAATAAATTTATTTTTTTTTCTCTATAACAGCAATAAATATTACTTTATAAAATGAAATAAGTCCCTATGGGGCCCAATTTCATAAAATTTTGGGCTTTATTTCATTGTTGTGGGGTTTTATTGCATATTCAAAATGAGGCTTTATTTCCTTATGAACTAAATCCCCAAAATTTGGGGCATTATTTCATTTCCAGTTTGGGGCCTTTTTTCTTGGGGGCTTATTTCATGGAGCCTGCCAAAATTGTGTACCAGAAAGTGACGATTTGCGTAAAGCATTAATTTTTTGTTTTCATTTGAAGAAAAGTGCTGCAGAGTCGCATCGAATGCTTGTCGAGCCAAAAAATGATTTCAACGGTTTAGAAATAATGTTTTTGATGTGAGAAATAAAGAACGTGGAAGACCACCAAAAAAGTTTGAAGACGCCGAATTGTAAACGATATTGGATGTAGAGTCAAAAGCAAATGGCAACAATGTTAAATGTTGCACAACAAACAATTTCTGACCGTGTGGAAAATGCTGGTATGCTCTTTTAATTTGGACAAATAGGATCAGAATAATGATCCAAAAGTGTGGTATGATCCAAAAGTGATGGTATGCTGGTGTGCTCTTTTTATTTGAAATAAACCTAATGTTAAAAACTTTTTAACATTAGTTTTATTTAATCTTTCTTCTGTTTGTTCTTGTATTAACATCTTAAAGAACAAAAATTGCAATTTTGAGGACCTACCTCAATTACTTCCAGAGCTATATGAGTTTGTTCTGAAAACTTGATTCTTGATTTGTCACCAAATTACCTTACGAAAATAAGCGATATTTGGCCTATAATATGTTTCGAAGCGCGAGAAAAAAATACTAAAAAAGAACTCGAAAAAATATAAGCTATAGTTTTTGTATGAATGTGTCTTTCGCTTTTTTTCACCAATTTGGAAAATATTTATAGCTTATTAAGATTAAAGCCTCCACTTTAAAATAACATCGATAAATTAATCGAAACTAAGTGGGGAAATAGAGTTTTGTGTTGTTTTCAAATGTCCTTCTAAGTGGACATTGGTACACGGACGAAAAAGAGTGTTTTTCATATGATTGGGTGTAAAAATATATGTTTGGAACTCAATTTTTTTAACACAATATTTTTAAGTGCAAGCATATAATGTTCATAAACTACCATAACATGTTTGGGATATATATGCTAATATATTAGAACATATTATGTTTGGGACATAAAATGTTTGTAAATATAATATGCTTGTATGCAAACATATATTAATTTAGAAATAGCCTATAAACATATATGTGTTTAGAAAGAGAGACCTAGAGAGTATGCTGCAAGTAAAATAATGGAAGTAACCAATTGGACCCTTAAAAATATATATACACAAAGGAAATTTCATTAAATTTTGTTTCTACCAGTGCATGCCTAAGGTGAAACATAATATATTTTAAAAATACAAACAATATTTTGTTTGTGCCAATCCTGAAAATATATATGCTTGAAGCAAAATGTTTTTGGGGCATACTATGTTACAGAACAGATTTTTTTTGAGGTTGTAGTGAAAGATAATGTATATGTTTACTAAATTTTATTTTTATACCCTCCATCATAGGATGGGGGTATATTAACTTTGTCATTCCGTTTGTAACACATCGAAATATTGCTCTAAGACCCCATAAAGTACATATATTCTGGGTCGTGGTGAAATTCTGAGTCGATCTAAGCATGTCCGTCCGTCCGTCCGTCCGTCCGTCTGTTGAAATCACGCCAACTTCCGAACAAAACAAGCTATCGACTTGAAACTTGCCAAAAGTAGTTGTTATCGATGTAGGTCGGATGGTATTGCAAATGGGCCATATCGGTCCACTTTTACGTATAGCCCCCATATAAATGGACCCTCAGATTTGGCTTGTGGAGCCTCTAACAGAAGCATATTTCATCCGATCCGGCTGAAATTTGGTATATGGTGTTGGTATATGGTCTCTAACAATCATGCAAAAATTGGTCCACATCGGACCCCATATAAACCGATCCCCAGATTTGGCTTGCGGAGCCTCAAAGAGAAGCAAATTTCATCTGATCCGGCTGAAATTTGGTACATGATGTTGATATATGGTCTCTAACAACCATGCAAAAATTGGTTCACATCGGTCCATAATTATATATAGACCCCATATAAACCGATCTCCAGATTTGGCTTGCGAAGCCTCAGAGAGAAGCAAATTGCATCCGATCCGGCTGAAATTTGGTACATGATGTTGGTATATGGTCTCTAATAACCATGCAAAAATTGGTCCACATCGGTCCATAATTATATATAGACCCCATATAAACCGATCTCCAGATTTGGCTTGCGAAGCCTCAAAGAGAAGCAAATTGCATCTGATCCGGCTGAAATTTGGTACATGGTATTGCTATATGGTCTCTAACAACCGTGCAAAAATTGGTCCACATCGGTCCATAATTATATATAGCGCCCATATAAACCGATTCCCAGATTTGGCTTGCGAAGTCTCCAAGAGAAGCAAATTTCATCCAATCCGGTTGTAATTTTGAACATGGTGTTAGTATATGATCTTTAACAACCGTGCCAGAATTGGTCCATATCGGTCCATAATTATATATAGCCCCCGTATAAAACGTTCTCCAGATTTGACCTCCGGAGCATCTTGGAGGAGCAAAATTCATCCGATCCGGTTCAAATTAGGAACGTGGTGTTAGTATATGGTCGCTAACAACCATACCAAAATTGGTCCAATCACACAAAAATTCGGTTCATAATCATTGTTGCTACTAGAGCCAAAAATAATCTACCAAAATTTTATTTATATAGAAAATTTTGTCAAAATTTTATTTCTATAGAAAATTTTGTCAAAGTTTTATTTCTAGAGAAAATTTTGTTAAAATTTTATTCGGTTCTTAATAAAATTTTCATCATTGTCAAAATTTTATTTCTATAGAAAATTTTGTCAAAATTTTATTTCTATGGAAAATTTTGTTCAAATTTTATACGATTCATAATCATGGTTGCCACTCGAGCCAAAAATAATCTACCAAGATTTTATTTCTATAGAATATTTTGTCAAAAGTTTATTTCTATAGAAAATTTTGTTAAAATTTTATTTCTGTAGAAATTTTTGTCAAAATTTTCTTTCTATAGAAAATTTTGTCAAAATTTTTATTTCTATAGAAAATTTTGTGAAAATTTTATTTCTATAGAAAATTTTGTTAAAATTTTATTTCTGTAGAAAATTTTGTCAAAATTTTATATCTACTTTGTCAAACTGAATTATATACGTATTGGATCGATGTTGTTTGATTTAGTATATACCACGTATGGACTTACATACAATTTAGAAGATGGTGTTAGGATGTTTTAAGATACCTTGCCATCGGCTAGCGTTACCGCAACTTAAGTAATTCGATTGTGGATGGCAGTGTTTAGAAGAAGTTTCTACGCAATCCATGATGGAGGGTACATAAGCTTCGGCCTGTCCGAACTTACGGCCGTATATACTTGTTCTTTCTATTTTATAAACCGATTATTTTTTTAATTATTATAGTTTACCTACTCATTAAAATGATAAAAATATTTTATTATTCTATTTATTGTTAAATTGAGTTTTTGAAGTGCATCACTACAGGATTTTTTTCACAAAATGTGGAAACTCATTTTTTCCAAAAATTTGTTGAAAAAATTGGAACAATTTGGATTTTTGGTTTCTTAATATTTGAAAGGAAGGTTAAAAAATTAATTGGCAACACTGGTTTTACGGCATTTGCTTTTGTATTTTTCGTAAAGAATAAATCTGCCCAAAATTAAACATCGTATTTTTGCGGTTTTTGGTCACAATTTTTTGTACAAATATGAAGTTTTAATATTTCAATTTAAATCGTTTGGGGCATCATAATTCCACTAATTTAATGTAAAATTGGAAAATTTTCATCCTTCATTCTTAATCTTCGGAGCTGTAGTACAACGTTCGACACCGATGAAGCAATTATATAGAAATCTATATTCTATGCTCTCCGCCTCCATCTTTATTTTGTATCTATAATATCTCCCTCTCTCTCACTCTGTTTGAGTAACATATCTTAACCCTAGACAGTCATCCTTCGTCACTTCGTGACTAGGCGATCTAAAATGCATTTTAGGCGATTTGGAAATAATAAATTTAATTTATACTAATGCAACAATTTTATGAATTTTTGTCTAATACCAATTAAAAACAAATTGGGTAAGAAAAAACTCACTTTTGGTTCTCATTTTTGCTCACGATGCAGATTAGAGCGTCTTAAAATAAGCCGTAGGCGAAATGACGAAGGATGACGTTTGTGTATACAAAAATAAGGATGACTTTCCAGGATTAAATTATTATATGATTACTTGAAATTTGTAAGGTATTATATCTTTACATCCACACATTCTGTATTTATAAAAAATATAATATATTCTAATATATTAACATAGGAGTCCTAATCATATTGTAATATATTAGGAAATTAGGAACATTAAATTAAATTACCATTAAAAAAAAAACACAAATTTGATGATTTCTCTCATAGACTATTTTGGCTTATTTTCATGGGGTCCATATTTATAGCGCCCTTTTTTACATCTCACAAATATTGCACAGTCTTACTACATTTACATCAGTTCAGTTCCACTCACAATAGATAGAGGATGTTTGAAAGACGTGCCATTCCAGAATAACTAAACTGACTAAAACGCGACCATTGTTATCATAGACAATTGCTAATTGCCATAACGCTACAATAAAAAATCTTCCAAATGCAGCGGGAAAGAAGCTAAATTGGCAAAACGCTTGCCTTGCCGCCAAACCATTCGTTAATGTCATGTCAAACTGGTCTAAAGCTGAACGAGCGCTTTGCCCCCATGCACTCGGGCAATATTTGTTTTGTTTTGGTGGCTGGGCATCATCCTTTTGTTGTTGTTTGGAATGGCCCCTAAACTCGTCAAACATGTTGGGACTGCCCCACCATGCCTTCGTAAATGAATCAACTTGTTGCGCAGTCGTACAATCAATTGACAACCGCCGAATCTTGTAACGACGGCAGCAACGCAAAATCGTCCGCATACGCAGCCGCATGATGACTACAAACTTTCGCTGCGAGGTTATGGCAAACAAGGATTATCGTTGTTATTCCTTTTGTTGGCAATTGCTAATGGCTTGTCTATGTGATGCTGATGCGTTTGTTGCTGATGAAGTTGTTTGCTCTGCAGCTAGCAACATTGTTAGACCTACAATCGATGATGACCCCACCAATATCCATGGATAACTCTTAGCCATTAAATGCATTTCTATTAAACTGGCAGTGTTTTTTTATTTCTAGCAATGGCAGAGCATACCGCCGTGTCGAGGTGAGGAGGAAAAGGGCGAAGCTGTCATATCTAGCGTAAATAATTATGGATGTTACTCGAAGTTATAAACGCGTGCTATTACCATTGGGGTCACATCATTACCCTCGTATTATTATTCACAATTACTCAAAATCTCCAGGCGGTATATGAACAGTTCAGGGATGAGTTTGTCGATTGTTTCATACAAAAATTGCGTTGTGCTCACTACTAGATCTATAAACTACACGAAGCAACAAAAAATTTCATGTAGACATATACATTTTAAGGATTGAGAATTAAAAAAATACCTTTGCTAAATCACACAGATTTTAAAATAATTTGTACATAAAATTTTCTTTGGATATATTTTCAGATGGATTTGATGAATCACACTCCCTTAAGAAGATCGCTGAAATGATACCGTTCCCGCAGATAAATTTTAAATTTAAATCTTTGGATCTATAAAAAATAAGTTTGTTTAACTAATAAATTAAATAAAAATTTCCTCGTCTTTAAGTGCTCCAGAGAATCGGATGTTCAGATGATTCGAGAACTATATCAAAGAAACACCAATCAAATATGATATTTATCATGGGTTGAAAAAAAAATATCAGGCAAATTGGATGAAAATTGCGTGCTACATCCTCAAGAAATAAAATCAAGAGATTGGGTTATATTAAAATATGGATCCATACAAACATATTCAGGATATCTATCACAAATATATCGTTTGTATTTCAATCAAATCGGATGAAAATTGTGTATTTTATGGTCTCAAGAAGTCAATCCAAAAGAAAGTATAATCCTTAAATTACAAGAAAATTATTTCATCGAAAGAAAAAATATTTATAAATAAATCAGGGACCGTAAATAACTGTTATCCAGAAAATTTAAACTTAAAAACTGTTCATGTTAGAGTCAACGGAGACATATTAGATGTATGCACGTGACACGAAATCGTCGTGACTCACGAAAATGTTCGTGACTCACGAAAATGTTCGTGACTCACGAAAATGTTCGTGACTCACGAAAATGTTCGTGACTCACGCGTGAGTCGTGACTCACGCGTGAGTCGTGAGTCACGCTCATGTCAACGGCGTGAGTGTGCGTGAGCGTGAGTCACGAAAACAATATCTTCGTGAGTGTGCGTGAGTAACGAATTACGCTCACGAAAATAATCCCGCTCTCCAACATAAAACGCTTAAAAGTTAAATTAATTTGCAATGACATTAGTGACACCTAGGATGTTAAGAGTTTAATAACACTCTCGATTTTAATCGTGCTCATGATTTCAGACACGTCCCTCAAGTAAATTACTCATAAAATTATTCGTGAGTCACGATATTTTTTGTGAGTCACGACATTTTCGTGCGTGAGTACATGTTTTCTTTTCGTGAGTGTGCGTGAGCGTGAGACCTACCAAACAATATCGTGCGTGAGTAAGATTTTTCCATCGTGAGTGTGCGTGAGCGTGAGTAAAAGATTACTAACGTGCACACCTCTAAGACCTATATTGTCATATACCAGTAGATTCATCTCGCAAAGCTCTTTCAGAATCTATGGTGATATTACACCCAGAAAAAAGTGAGCCCTTCTTTAAGTTAAAATGAATTCATTGTGAAGAAAGTTGAACTTCGTATAGTTCTAAAGACATTTTTATTTTTTTGAACGATGTGATTTTCGTAGAAATTAGGTAAAATGCATTCCATATATTAGTAAACATTTTCCAAAATTTATGTACCACTATACTACAGAATGAAAAAAAATTAACTGAATTGAATTCATATGTGGAATGATTTTATTCAACTTTTTTCGTTCATTTGGATAAATCTTACATAAAGGGTGATTCTTTTGAGGTTAGGATTTTCATGCATTAGTATTTGACAGATCACGTGGGATTTCAGACATGGTGTCAAAGAGAAAGATGCTCAGTATGCTTTGACATTTCATCATGAATAGACTTACTAACGAGCAACGCTTGCAAATCATTGAATTTTATTACCAAAATCAGTGTTCGGTTCGAAATGTGTTTCGCGCTTTACGTCCGATTTATGGTCTACATAATCGACCAAGTGAGCAAACAATTAATGCGATTGTGACCAAGTTTCGCACTCAGTTTACTTTATTGGACATTAAACCAACCACACGAATGCGTACAGTGCGTACAGAAGAGAATATTGCGTCTGTTTCTGAGAGTGTTGCTGAAGACCGTGAAATGTCGATTCGTCGCCGTTCGCAGCAATTGGGTTTGTGTTATTCGACCACATGGAAGATTTTACGCAAAGATCTTGGTGTAAAACCGTATAAAATACAGCTCGTGCAAGAACTGAAGCCGAACGATCTGCCACAACGTCGAATTTTCAGTGAATGGGCCCTAGAAAAGTTGGCAGAAAATCCGCTTTTTTATCGACAAATTTTGTTCAGCGATGAGGCTCATTTCTGGTTGAATGGCTACGTAAATAAGCAAAATTGCCGCATTTGGAGTGAAGAGCAACCAGAAGCCGTTCAAGAACTGCCCATGCATCCCGAAAAATGCACTGTTTGGTGTGGTTTGTACGCTGGTGGAATCATTGGACCGTATTTTTTCAAAGATGCTGTTGGACGCAACGTTACGGTGAATGGCGATCGCTATCGTTCGATGCTAACAAACTTTTTGTTGCCAAAAATGGAAGAACTGAACTTGGTTGACATGTGGTTTCAACAAGATGGCGCTACATGCCACACAGCTCGCGATTCTATGGCCATTTTGAGGGAAAACTTCGGAGAACAATTCATCTCAAGAAATGGACCGGTAAGTTGGCCACCAAGATCATGCGATTTGACGCCTTTAGACTATTTTTTGTGGGGCTACGTCAAGTCTAAAGTCTACAGAAATAAGCCAGCAACTATTCCAGCTTTGGAAGACAACATTTCCGAAGAACTTCGGGCTATTCCGGCCGAAATGCTCGAAAAAGTTGCCCAAAATTGGACTTTCCGAATGGACCACCTAAGACGCAGCCGCGGTCAACATTTAAATGAAATTATCTTCAAAAAGTAAATGTCATGGACCAATCTAACGTTTCAAATAAAGAACCGATGAGATTTTGCAAATTTTATGCGTTTTTTTTTTTTTTAAGTTATCAAGCTCTTAACAAATCACCCTTTATTTGTGGTAAACCTTTTACTTCAAAATTAGAACTGCTTATCTCCGTTTTTAAATAGAATTTTATTTATTTATATAGGCAATTTTTTTTCAATAAAAGACATGTTTTATTAATATATTAAATATATTTATTTAGAATCAACAGCGTCGACTGGCCTTGAAATATTAAAACACATTTTTTTTCTTCTTCTAGTACCTTTCACTTTGAATAAGTTGCTGATAGCAATTTTGTCCACCTTTTACAATTTCAATACCTACAAATATAAACAAAAAATCTTAAACCAATTTTTTTCACAAAAGGTTAGCGTCACTGAATATTACCTGATAATCGAAGATTCCAAAATGAAGTCGAATGAAGGGGTTGTTATTCTGCTGGTGTTTTCTTTTTTATAAACCAATTTTCAAAAAACGAAAATTTTTCTCACTAATTTAAAACAACAAATATTTCATATATTTTATTTGTTTTTTATTATATTATATTTATTTGTTAACAATCTCTCCGTATACCATAACAACGCGATTCCAACTAAAAAACAACCCACGCGCAAACATATCGATGACAGGTATCGATTACAGGTAGATAAAAGAAATGTAGGAAATTTTCCTATATTCTAATAAGTGTGTTTCCTTAAGTTTTGAAAGGATTGAATACTTCATAGTAGGAATATAAATAAATAAAATAAATAAATAAATTTATCATTTTACAAGAAACTTTACTAAATTTGAAGAAACTTGGTTTTAGTTCGCTTTTTGTTTATTTTTACGAGTGCTTTGTTATCAGTGAATAAAATTTTCTTGTTCAGTAGTAAATTCTTATACCCAGCGAAGAAAACAGTATTAGTATAATTACATGCCTTATTCTAATTAATGAACTATTCCTAACTGCTTTCAGTTTAGGATTTTTTTACTGAAACAAGTAAATTTTATTATTTGACACAAAAATTTAACTGAATGGGAATAAAATGGCTAAACTAAATTGATGAACATTTTTTCCTTTAATTTCGAAGACACTTTTTTCTGGGTGTAGAAAACACTCCCAACTCCAAAGTTAACTGTTATTTTTTTAACGTAAAAATAAAAATTTTTTTATGAGTTTTATTTTTTCCTTAGAAAATAATACTCTTTTTTGGAGTTTTATTTATTTTTTTTTTTCGAAAAATAAAACTCTTTTCAGGAGTTTTATTTTTTCCGTCTTAAATAAAACTCATATTAATTCTTTTCTTGTTTTATTGAGTTTATCTCACATAAAGTTTGTATTAATTTATTTGTTTAATTTAACGAACATATTTTGTTTCTAAATTTTCAACGGAATGATTTGAACGCAGGTCGCTCAGTAGCAATTTAAGAGCAGATAATGCTATTTCCACGCTTACTCGGGTTGCAGGAACACACTGTAAAGTTTTTGCAAATTTATATTAATACGAATAATTTACTTTTTTTGCTTCCCAGCACTCGAAAGGAGGTTTATCAATCGACAAGGGCCTTGGCGAAAAGTTATCGACTTCATAGAAAGCTTTGTTTTTCTTCTTGTTCCCTGTCAACATTTAGGGCGTTCAAAAATTAACCCAAAAGCGATGTATTCGATTGCGATGTATCGCAAACAACCGGGTGATCATCGAATTGGGTATTATTTATCTGCAAAGAGAAAAAAATAGCATTTTTAGAAAAAATAATTATTAAATATGTTTACAACTTACTTGATTCTCAAACTGCAAAATCCGTATCATCACTTCTTTAAGATGTGTTCGAGCACACACTAATTGTAATGGCTCCTTCGCTATGATGCACTGAAGACGCGGATCCAAATATAAGGCTGCAAAGGGTGTTGGATTTTTCAGCAGCACTTTTTCACGCCGTTCTAATATTGTCAGAAATTCTGAGCTGGCGGCCTTCGACTAAATGTCAAGCTTCATTTGAAGCCATATTTAAAGAAATCGCTATAAAATAATTGCTCCAATGGGTCCAAGAGGCCTAATAAGTCTTTCACACTTTCCCATTCTGACTTATCGAGATTTTTCAAGCAGAAGGATTTGTAACGCATTAAGCTTTTTAGCATGAAGTAGGTGGCATTCCATCGTGTCTGGACATCAATGGTAACTTGGGGTAAATTAAGATGACTAGTCATGTTCCTAAAATAATTTTTAACTTATCGTCTAAAAATGGCAATTATATGCATCTTGTACATAACAACCCTGTAAGTAGGAGTCCGTAAGCCTTTCGCTAAGTCTCGAACGCGCTTCAATATATCTTTATCAATTGTATCAAAAATTTATTTTCCGAAAAAAAAAAAAATAAAACTCCAAAACAGAGCTTTATTTTCTAAGGAAAAAAATAAAACTCCAAAAAGAGTATCATTTTCTGAAGGAAAAAATAAAACTCATAAAAAGAGTTTTATTTATGACGGAAACTCTCTTTTCAACAGTTTCATTCGAGTTTTTATTTTTTTAGTCACAAAACAGGACTTATGATAGCACTTATAACCGTTACTGTTACTGAAATAAATAAACAATAATACAATAAATAATTTATTGCCTCAATAAAAAAATTTATTGATTTTCTTCGACCAAAATCAATTGACAGTGTCGAGAAATCAATTAATCAAATATATATGTCTAAATCTGGAAATGGGGTATATATAGAATGTAATGCTAACTCACATCTCGTAGTCTGGGACAGCACTAACATTAACATGAGAGGTCTAACACTCATAGAATTTCTAAATACAACTTCGTGAATAGGGTTAGAGAGGAGGTATTGGACATTACCATAAGTTCAGAGAACTTAATCGACGAGTTGCTACAATGGAGGGTATCGGAAGAGCACTCATACTCTGACCATTTTACATCAGAAGGGGACACAATAAGATTCCGAAATAAGGCGAAAACCGACTAGACAAAATTCGGAACAAAGATAAAGACTCAAAACTACCCAATGACAGAAAACACAGATAAAAATGTTGAGATACTAATGGCGGTACCAGAAAGGGCCTTCGAGCAGAGTTGTACACTCTACGATAGGAAATATGCCACGTCAAACCCTGGGTGATAGGGGAGATTCATTCGAAACATAATTCCTGGAATTTATTCTGAAGCCAAGTAGATAGAGTTACCGAAACTTCGAGAATGAAGAAATTATTCTCAGACCAGACCGCAACATTATGGGGAATTTAATGGAATCAATATAGAATAGGATATGACTCTTGATGGACACTCATTTTGTCCTATGTGTATAAAAACAGGAGAAGAAACTGTTACAAGGAGAGTCAGGACATCATAACAAATAAAATGGCCAAAGAGGCTATAAAAAGCTTCTTACCAGCCGCCAGAGCCTGATGGGATATTAAAAAAGTTCCCACTTAGCCGAAATTTAAAAGCCAGGAGACAGGATAAGAGTTTTGTAGTTTACGTCCCACTTAAAAAAAAAGCCTTTATGGAGTGGTATTTCCAAATTTTTATTGGGTAAATAGCTGTTATAAAATATTGATATTTTCCGAAAGGTAAAGAATCGTATGATTCAACCAGTTCAAAACATTTGCAACTACCTAGCACCCTGTAATATGTCTTCTTACGGACCTGTAAGTCTAACATCAGTCCAGGCAACGGAACGCGAAGTTAACACCATCGGTGGACTCTCAATAGGACATGAGGTGATGCATAATGAAACCAATCCTGACATATGGGTCGATAGTCTGGTGAACATCAATGGAGAGAAAGAGCAACATACAGACGGGTGTAGCCGCCATGGCTGCAATTAGATTGAGTGTGACATTCTGACGCCAGTAAGATGATCCTGAGAGAATGGAACCCCAGAACATATACCAGAAAGGAAGAACTTCTACACCGTTGGATCGAATATGGGTAAGAGGACGCTAAAGGGTGATACGGTCAAAATTTGGTCAAGGGAAAACGCGTGTAAATCGGTGAAATCGTTTATTTAAAAAATCAAATTAAATTTCTTTTCAATTAGTATAAAATTCAGGAAAAATATTCAGTTAGGCTTTCGCTTTTCCAAATCCGAATTGTACAGCCACCTTGTCCACCTTCTTCGCCGCAGAAAGCCAGTTTGCCTTGAACTGCAGCTCGTCCTTAGCAGTTTTTTGGTCTTCTTTAGGTTCCGCTTGACAATAGCCCAGTATTTCTAAATTGGGCGGAGCTCTGGCGTGTTGGGAGGGTTCTTGTCCTTGGGAACCACCTGCACGTTGTTGGCGGCGTACCACTCCATGGCCTTTTTACCGTAATGGCAAGATGCCAAATCCGGCCAAAACAGTACGGAACAACCGTGTTTCTTCAGGCAAGGCAGCAGACGTTTATTCAAACACTCTTTCACGTAAATTTCTTGGTTGACAGTCCCGGAAGCTATGAAAATGCTGCCTTTCAAGCCACAGGTACAGATGGCTTGCCAAACCAGATATTTCTTTGCGAACTTTGACAGTTTCATGATAGTCCGGCTCGTTTTTTGGCTCGATGCACGGTTGTAGACGATACACCCAGCTTATTTGCGGCATCTCGGAGAGAGAGGTTAGGGTTTCTTGAAACTACCGGCAACTCTCTTTGTCGTCTCAGCGGCTTCCGGTTTTCGATTTCCCCCGATCCAGACTTCCTGGCTGTCGACAAACGTTCCCTAAACACTTTAATTACATTTTGAAGACTGAAGAGTGAATTCCAAAATCAAAATAGGAGCAACATTCTACACACACACCTTCAAAATGAGGGGTGTCCAGGTTTTTAAATGCAAAATTGAAAGAAATACCGGGATACCGGGATCCTATTTCGAGTCATAGTGGAATGTGTTAAATGGGTCGGAAATAGCATGAGCCACATGAGAAATAGGGACTGGAAACAAATTAGGGAATTCGTTAGAGACATCGTTTTCCTGGAAAGAAGGAAGGTTACGTTGGAAAGAAGAAGTTAGACCGCACAACAAGCCGAATACTGCCTTAGGTGTATGTCAGCCGCCATGAGTCATGACAACCTGAACCTAAGTGATAAAATTCTTACGATATTTTTATTGAAGAGTTAATATTTTTATCAGTTCAATTTGAAAATATAATTGATAAAACGCCAATGACGCGAGGAGTAGGATCTTTAGAAAATTGATAAATAGTTCATTTGGATCTTCAAGGGGGCTACACTCAAAAAACAATTTATTTATACCCAAAGATTTTGACCTTCCCTTAAAACTTTTGATACTGATTCCGAGTTATAGATGCGAGTTCTTTAGAATAAAAAAATTTTTAGGGATCTTTATAGCTTTAAATCTAGGATCTATAAAATTAATATTAGGATACAGATCTCATTTAGCGAATTTTCATGAGCTTTCTGTGATATCGTAAGAAATTTCTTAATTACAAAAAAAAAAAAAAAAACAAAGACATAAACTCCTAAAAATATGTCTTAGCCTATATTTGAAGCGTTTTTATCTTAAATCTAAACATTCAATATTTCAGTTCCTTTTCATCAAAAATGTTTTCTTTACTTTAAGGAAAATTTTGCTTTAGTTCAAAGATATACGACTTAAACGGGGAGACGCAAATTTTCAAAATTTTTGTCCTAAAACATTTTGAGGTAAAGATTAGAAACTTTCATTGTTTTTAAAGATATTTGTGTAAATTGCATGTCCTAACATGTTGGTTTAGGTCTTCAATACCACGTAAATATTCTTTTAATGTACTTCGGCGGGGGCAAAAAAGTTTTGTCAGGATTATAAACACGTTGATAAATTATGACGTGCTATTTTTGCAGATAATAGTATAAGATTTTTATTTCACAAATTTTGTTTCACTAATAATATGTGTGAGAAAGTGACATCATTCTGTTCTAAAAATTAAATTAAGGAGAAATTAGATACATAAAATACCTACGAAAACCTAGAACTATTATCTTGTTCTTGATAAAAAAAAAGAAGAAGCATCTTATTTTTCTATTATTTTTGCTTCTATGGTTATTGTGCTTTTATTTTATTTTATTTATTTTTTTTTCTTGTATTTTCTTTTTGACGAACATAATAAAATGTGCGATCTCATCTATGAAATGTCTTTGTAGATCAATGTTATTTAAGGTCGAAAATAGTATTTGTTCTTACTGCCGATGCCGACATAAATCCAGAGAATTTTCCCAACACATATGCACATCAAAAGCTTTCGGGGACTCCATAATCATGTTTGTTGGTTTTATAGACACTACTGTTCAATCTGTTGCGAGGATTAACAAGCGGTGGATCAAAAGATTTTATGGGAGTTCACATACAAACGTCCACAAATATCTACGAAATACATGTGTCAATAACGATGCATATGTGTTATGTTATTGTTTTGTTTTTTGTTTTTTGTTTTTTTTTTTAATGGAATAAACTAGAATGTTATTGCATTAATATAATAGGGTGGATCACAAATTTTTACGAAATTAATTTACATGTTTCCAGAAATAAAAGAAGAAAAAGTACGAGAATCTATACCAATTTTTACTTTTATAACACAAATCTTTTTATTTATTTAGACAACAATGAGTCGGCAGGCCCGACTATATTAGACAGTTTTTCAAATGAAAAAACAAATAATTCCCTATTTTAAAGCTCACCAACGCGTATGTTCTTTATGTTTAAAGTCTGATAGTTACGAAATAAAACTGTGGTTGAACTTATGAGTTAAGTTCCTAAATTTATGTTTAGTTTAATAACTAAAGCTCCTCTATTATCTTGTTTAGTCTGATTTTTAATCAATTTAATTTAAAACATTTTAATTGATATTGAAACTATTCTTTCATAAATGGATGTCTTAATAACGCTGGAAAAAAGTAGTGCAAATGTTCTTTTTGGGTCCGGAAATGTTGCAAAATTGGCGCAGAAGCGATGAATTTAACATGGGCATGTCATAGGATGGATGTCCACCATTTCAACAGCCGCCGCATTGAATTTTCATCACTTCTTAAAGTGTGATCAGTGGTTTGAATGTAAATTTAAAAAAATTTGTGATATTGTCCGATACATTTTTGCTTGTCTGAAATGTTTGACCTCGAATGATCGATTTTTCTAGAATGGATTTAACATTTTCGCGCCAAAATTTGAATAATTTGTACAATTGTATTAATTCGTACTCTTTTTTAAACAACAAAACATTACCCATTAAAAATATGAAAAAAAGTTATAAAAAAATTGAATTAAAAAATTGGCTGTGTATTTAAAATAATTAACTTCTTTGTGAGGACATTTTTGGAAGAGCTTTTAAAGTTGTGTCTTTAGAACAACTTCCAAATTTTTTTGTTGGGAAAAAGTGTGTACTTTTAGTTACTTTATTGTCCAGTTATGTTGAAGTCTGATTTTTTATTCATTTTTATAAAATAAAATATTAATTGAACCTATAAATTCAGTCTTATAATTTCTAGCTAGGGTGGCTATAGAACCTCCCCCCTCCTATGGAAATTTTCTAGCTACGCTTCGCTTATAAATTGGTTATAGAAGCATCGGAAGTTATCATTTCAAGTTGTCTGTTAAAAATTTAATAGAATGCGAACATTTTTAAAAAACGAAATCCCTAAGAGCAAACAAATCCGAAAATTTGCTGTTAAAGAAATTTCTTTAGCGTCCAAAAAATATATATGTCGAAAATTTCATTCCTCAGAAATAAAGACGTAAAAATCATTGGCGCCAAATCATGGTCATATTATCCATGCACTAATTCATTCTAATAAATACATTAGTTTATATTGAATTTTTTTGCGGTTATAGAATTGTATACCCACGTTTAGTTCATAAAATCTTTGAGAGATACACCCAAAGAAAAAATACTTTCCTCAAGAACGCAAATGTAGGCAAACGGAATGCCCCTTTCTTATAAAGTATTTTCTTATAGAGATAAACTAGAATTTATGATAAATGATTCAACGATTGTCTGAAATATTTTTAGCGTCAAAAGAAAACTTTGTCAGAAATTTCGTTCCTCAGAAAAGAAAACACTTTTCAGTGTACTTGGTATAAGGATGTGGAAAATTTTGATAAATAATTAGATATTAATGCATTTGGACGTCAATTGCCTGTTTCGGTATCAGGCTAACATGTAATATAATAAGCAACGATGAGCCCGTCGTAAAACTAAGAAAAACACGACTAATGTACGCGTTAGAATTGTTGTTGTATCCTGGAAACCAGTTTCTGTTAATTGTCATATGTTGTAGTTGACTGTAGAAACAATAAGCATTGTTCGACTATTCACCACTTAGGTGAATTCTAACAAATTAGCTTTCTAAAAATAAATTTCGTGTTGTTGCATTACTATGTAACAAAACGAAATAAAAATAAGATTAAGGGACTTGTAAGTTATATGGAAAGATGATGTACAGTGGGAGAAAAGATGATTGAATTTGTAAGAGGAAATTTCCCAAATGTTTTCTCCATAAGGAGTTAGCATAAAGGGCCCAAAATTGAGTTATCTCTCCCAGCCAGATCTATACTAAAGGCTGTGGAAAGGTTCATTCGCCCGAACCGAAACATGTACAGTCCAGGCGTGTATAGATTGGTATCTGGCGTTTTCTTTTCAATGGCTCTATTAACCATGTTCCTTAATCTATATCTGTCCATAAAGCTCGAAAAATAATTGTATAATTAGATATAATGCATTTGGACGTCAATTGCCTGTTTCGGTATCAGGCTAACATGTAATATAATTTTGATAAAAAAATTTTAAAATTAATCTAGAATCAAATAATTTCTTTTTACGAAAAATAGCCCATCACAAAAAAAAACTAAAAAAAAATAAATTTAGCATCAATTTAACGAAGGATCTTTTTCTGCTCATTATACTTAATCATTAAGCAGTCATTAATTATTACGAACCAGGTAGTTTTTGCCAAAGATAATAAACTTTAGGAAGATAGGAAATTGGCTTGCGTCATACTAAATGATGCATTTACCATGTTAGTTCCATACATGTTTGTATTTTTTTTTTCGTTATTTGTGTTTCGTTATTTGTTTTCTTACGGCCATTTTATTATTTGTGTTTCTTACGGCCATTTTCATGTAGTTCCATTAGGCTTTAACTGCCAGTTAACAGAAAGTAAATTGCAAATATCTTCTCTCCGGTTAACTTTAACTGAAAAATTTTCGTCAGTTAAGTTCCTAACTGACCTATGGAATATAAAGGCAGAATGACAGCTTCGTCCATAATACGGTTTAAAAGTTGGTTAGTTAACGAAACACTAACGGAGTTTTATGAAAATGGGGGTTAATAAAACAATGTTAAATTTTGGACAACAAAAAAATACATTTCCCCTTTATGGAAATTTAATGCTATGTCAATACTTGTCGTATACGCGTTTGGTTCGATAAACGAAAAGTATGAAACTAACACCGTAATTGGTTTGATCTCCTCAGTAACCAATTTCCTATCTTCCTTTGTATATTGTCTTTGGTTTTTGCCAGCCCACCTAATACCAATAAAAACAAACGTTTGTAAAATACTAAAATTCAATCATTTTTCAAACATTTTTTCAAAGGATTAGGGTAATTAATATTCAAGTTGAGAAAATCGTTTTCTCAACAAAAAAACAGACATTACCCTCATCAGTAAAATTCAACACATCAGCTATAATTTCTCAACCGAATCTTCAAATTGAAATGCATCGCAAATTAATAATTTCTCAAATAGTTTTCGATGTGAGACAAATTAAAAATTAACATTGTTGCAAATATTTTCTAACCACCATTTGTATAAGAATATACCAAATTTCTGGGGATTTTGTATAATTTATTAATATAATAATATTGAAAATATAATAATATTGAAAATAAGTGAAAGCTGTCATACAACATAATACCAATCAAAACATAATTATCTTATTAAACGTATTAATAAATAAAACTAAACTCAATATCATAAACATTATTTTTTTATCATTTTTACATGCATAATCTTGGTGTTAATTAATTAATTATACGCTCCACCACACTGTGGTTCAAAATCGCTTTTTATACCCTACGCCACACTGTGGAACAGGATATTATACGTTAGTGCATATGTTTGCAACACCCAGAAGGAGACGAGATAGACACATGGTGTTTTTGGCAATAATGGTCAGTGTGGGTCCCTGAGTTGATCTAGCCATGTCCGTCCGTCCGTCTGTCTGTGAACACATTTTTGTGATTTTTTGAGGTCTCTGTTTAAGTCCAATCGCCTTCAAATTTGGCACAAGTTCCTGTTCTGGGTTAGAATAGAACCTTATTGATTTTGGAAGAAATCGGTTCAGATTTAGATATAGCTCCCATATATATATTTCGCCCGATATGCACTTATATGGACCCAGAAGTCAGAGTTTTATCTTGATTTGCTTGAAATTTTCCACAAATATGACACTTGGTCGTATAGTAAAGTGTGCAAAATTTGATTAAAGTCGTTTCAGATTGAGATATAGCTCTCATATACATCTTTCGCCGGATATAGACTTATATGGCCCCAGAAGCCAGAGTTTTAGCCCAATTTGGTTGAAATTTTGCACTAGGAGTACAATTAGTAGTGTAGTCAAGTGTGCTACATTTTATTGAAATCGGTTCAGATCTAAATATAGCTCCCATATATATCTTTCAACAGATTTTTCATCATATGACCACAGAGTTCAAAGTTGTAGTCCGATTTACGTGAAATTTTGCACAGGGAGTAGAATTAAAATACTAAGAATGCATGTCAAATTTGGTTGAAATCGGTTCAGATTTCTATATTGCTTCCATAACAGGTTGGCTGATAAGTCCCCGGTCTGACACATAGATAGCGTCGCTAGTATTAAATGCATATTATTTTTATATAGTAGCAACCTTCAAATGATTCGTGTCAAAATTTGACGTCTGTAAGTCAATTAGTTTGTGAGATAGAGCGTCTTTTGTGAAGCAACTTTTGTTATTGTGAAAAGATGGAAAAAAAAGGAATTTCGTGTTTTGATAAAATACTGTTTTCTGAAAAAAAAAAAAATACGGTGGAAGCAAAAACTTGGCTTGATAATCAGTTTCCAAACTCTGCCCCAGGGAAATCAACAGTAATTGATTGGTATAAAATTCAAGCGTGGTGAAATAAGCACGGAGGACGGTGAACGCAGTGGACGCCCGAAAGAGATGGTCAAATGTAGATCATCAAAAAAATCCACTAAATGGTTTTGAATGACCGTAAAATGAAGTTGATCGAGATAGCACAGGCCTTAAAGATATCAAAGGAACGTGTTGGTCATATCATTCATCAATATTTGGATATGCGCAAGCTCTGTGCAAAATGGGTGCAGCGCGAGCTGACATTTGACCAAAAACAACAACGTGTTGATGATTCTGAGCGGTGTTTGCAGCTGTTAACTCGTAATACACCCGAGTTTTTCCGTCGATATGTGACAATGGATGAAACATGGCTCCATCACTACACTCCTGAGTCCAATCGACAGTCGGCTGAGTGGACAGCGACCGGTGAACTGTCTCCGAAGCGTGGAAAGACTCAAAAGTCCGCTGGCAAAGTAATGGCCTCTGTTTTTTGGGATGCGCATGGAATAATTTTTATCGATTATCTTGAGAAGGGAAAAACCATCAACAGTGACTATTATATGGCGTTATTGGAGCGTTTGAAGTTCGAAATCGCGGCAAAACGGCCCCATAAGAAGAAGAAAAAAGTGGTGTTCCACCAAGACAACGCACCGTGCCACAAGTCATTGAGAATGATGGCAAAAATTCATGAATTGGGCTTCGAATTGCTTCCACACCTACCGTATTCTCCAGATCTGGCCCAGCGACTTTTTCTTGTTCTCAGACCTCAAAAGGATGCTCGCAGGGAAAAAATTTGGCTGCAATGAAGAGGTGATCGCCGAAACTGAGGCCTATTTTGAGGCAAAACCGAAGGAGTACTACCAAAATGGTATCAAAAAATTGGAAGGTCGTTATAATCGTTGTATCGCTCTTGAAGGGAACTATGTTGGATAATAAAAACGAATTTTGACAAAAAATGTGTTTTTCTTTGTTAGACCGGGGACTTATCAGCCAGCCTGTTATATATGCTTTTCCGATTTGTGCAAAAATTACAAATTACAAAGTGTAAGGGTATAATATAGTCGGCCCCGGCCGACTTTAGACTTTCCTTACTTGTTTTTTTGGAAATAATTCTGCAAATTTGAATTTTGCACAAGGAGTATATTTGATAGTATCATCAAGTGTGCCGAATTTGATTTAAATCGATTAAGATTTAGGTACAGCCCCCATATAAACGTACGTTTGCACAAATGCAATATTTTACCCGAGTTAGTGAAGTTTAGTGCAAGTTTTTGGCGCATTTGGCTAAGCACATCTTTGGAAAGGTATTTGAGAAAGCTTTATTTCTATGCGATTGAAAAGAACAATAAGTACGAGTTTTTGGAGCACGGAACAATTTGTTTTCAAAAATTCCGATTTTTTGGTAATTAAAAATATGAATTGAAACCTTAATAACTTTTGAACTAATTGTGAAATCATTTTAATAATTGTTATTGATTTTATAAGGAAAATTGTTTCTAGAAATGTTATACCTGAATATACTATTCCCAAATTGGTATCAAAAATCCCCAAAGTGGGGACATATGTTGAAAAACCCTTATTTTTTTGTAATTTACGTATTTATCTGCTGTTTACTAAGAGGATGTTGAAACCTATTGCAGTTGGTTAGTGGACACATAGGGCTTTTCGGGAAACAGATCGGCTTAGCAATCGGAAAGAGAATTTTTGAAAACAAATTTTTTCATATACTACTTGACCAAAGTGGCCGATAAAAGCTTGAAACGTATTCCTTTTTGGTGTTCTCTAACAAACAAGTAAAAACAGATTGGGAGGAATCTTAACAAAATGTTACGACAGAAAGAATGTATGTGCCTTTTTCCAAAAAAAGGGCCAAAATTCATTTTTTTTTTTTTGAAATTCTAATTTGTGGACTTTAAAACTTTTAATCTAAAGCACATGGGTACACATTTTTTTCTTCTAAAATTCGTAGAATTTTTTAAGGAATGCAGGTAGGAAATTACGTATCTACTCAAAAACGGAACTTCTAGGTTCAAAATACTGACCTTATTTTGTCAAAATTTTACAAAAAAAAAATTAATTGTGGGGCCCATATCGTGCGAACGGTAAAAAATAATTGCACAGGCACGCGAACTTTTTGTAGAACTTTACAAGTTCTACCCAGAAAAAATTATCGAAATCGGTTCAAAATTGCGCACAGCTAGAACAAAGTTTGATACCCCCGAGGTGACCAACTTTCAACGCCCATGGACCCACTAAAGACCCACAAATTCGCAAACTTAGAGAAAAACACCTCAGCTTTCACAAACAGAAAATTATGTTGATATCTTTATCCGTTCAAAAGTTGCAGAATTATTTCCAAAAAAGTAATTTAGAAACACTGTGCACCATAGGATGGGAGGTATATTAACTTTGTCATTCCGTTTGTAAACCACAGCTCTAAGACCCCATAAAGTATATATATATATATATATATATATATATATATATATATATATATATATATATATATATATATATATATATATATATATATATATATATATATATATATATATATATATATTCTAGGTAATGGTGAAATTCTGATCCGATCTAAGCATGTCCGTCCGTCCGTCTGTAAACATCACGCAAACTTTCAAACGAAACAAGCTATCGACTTGAAACTTGGCACAAGTCCTTGTTTTTGATGTACGTCGGATGGTATTGCAAATGGGCCATATTGAACCACTCGTACGTATAGCCCCCATATAAACCGACCCCTAGATTTGGCTTGCGGAGCCTCTTAAATATTTTGAGTAATTTCAGTTAATTATCAAAAAATTTCCACATTTTGTTATTTCTTCCACGAACTTCATTGCACAAAGTATGGAAAACCTTGTGTCTTTTTCGTTGCATTTCAGGATAGTGTTTTGTCAACGTTTTCTTCAATTATTTTCAACACATTTTCAAAGATTTCGCTCCATCTCGACTACACTGAAAAAATACGAATGCAAATTTTGTTTGGCATAGAAGACGCATTTCTCTAATATAAAGTTTTTTTCCTTATCCAAAAGTCGATAGACTATTCAATGAAGTCGTATTGTCCTTATAATTAAGTTATTTTACTTAAAAATGGGTATCATAACATGAAATAAAAAATGTTTGGTCTAAGGTCAACTTGACTTTAATAATTCAGAACAATTCTTTAAATTTAATGAAATTGTCTTTAAATTTGTTGTCTTTTTGCATCTTGACTACAAAGCAAAAAATCTTTCAAAATATGACATGTTTTTCAATACTTTATTTTAAAGACGTTTTTAACTTGAAACATAGCATAATTTCTACTGGAAGTCGAGTCTTAATTTGGAAAATAAAGTTGTCGTTAACTCGTTTTTAAAGGACTTTGATAGCATATGAAGAAAAAATCTGAGAAATCGAAAAAATAAAATTTGCTTCCTAGAAGCAAATACACAAAACCCAAATTTAAAAGAGAATTGTGTCATAAAAGTATCAATGCCAAAATTTTTAAAGTAAAGACAAAATCTTTGAAACCGGGCATGCTTTTTTTCAGTGTATAAAGTACTTTCTTGTAGAGCAGATAAACTAGAATTTATGATAAATGATTCACCGATTGTCTGAAATATTTTTAGCGTCAAAAGAAAACTTTGTCTGAAATTTCGTTCCTCAGAAAAGAAAACTCTTTTCAGTGTACTTGGTATAAGGTTGTGGAAAATTTCGATAAAGAAATGTTAAAATTAATCTAGAACCAAATAATTTCTTTTTACGAAAAATAGCCTATCACAAAGAACTACAAACATTAAATTTAGCATCAATTTAATGAAGGATCTTTTTCTGCTCATTATACTTAATCATTAGGCAGTCATTAATTATAACGAACCAGGTAGTTTTTGCCAGCCCACCTAATCCCAATAAACACAAACGTTTGTAAAATACTAAAATTCAATAGTTTTTCAGACATTTTTTCAAAAAATTAGGGCAATATTCAAGTTGAGAAAATCGCGTTCTCAACAAAAAACAGACATTACCCTCAACAGTAAAATTCAACACATCTGCAATAATTTCTCAACCGAATCTTCAAATTGAAATGCATCGAAAATTAATAATTTCTCAAACAGTTTTCGATGTGAGACAAATTAAAAATTAACATTGTTGCAAATATTTGTATAAGAGTATACCAAATTTCTGGAGATTTTGGATAATTTATTAATTTCTTTTCGTCCAAAAATATAATAATATTGAAAATAAGTGAAAGCTGTCATACAACGTAATACCAATCAAAACATAATTATCTTATTAAACGTATTAATAAATAAAACTTAAACTAAATATCATAAACATCATTTTTAAACATTTATATGTAATTCACATTTATGTATAATTCAACTTCCTACATAATGTTGGTGTTACATAACTGTTAATTAATTAATTATACCTTTCACCACACAGTGGTCCAAATCGTTTTTTTTTTTTTTTGAAGTTATAGAATCGTCAAGTGTTTCGAGTTTGATTTAAATCGATTCAGATTTAGGTATAGTCCCCATATAAACGTACACTGTTAGAAAAATATGTTTTTCATATGTTCCGATATAAACAAAATGTGTTTCGGGCACGATTTTAAACCACAATATATTTAAGTGCGAACATGTAATGTTCCTAAACTAACACTAAATGTTTGGGACATCTATGTTAATATGTTAGAATAATATGTGTGAATGTAAACATATATAAATTAACAAATTTCGAGTAAACATATATATGTTGTGATATTTTATTCAGAGAGCGACAAAAAGAGAGTATAGAGAAAGAAATAGAGATGGAAACCGGGAGGGTTGACGAAAGATATCAACACAACAAAGCGAGAGAATGAAAAAAGAACAATTTCTGTGAAACCGCTTGTATGTTGTTTCGGAAAACTGTTTTATGATAAGGCTAAAAATTTGATATGCTTAAGTCTAAATATTATTTAATTTGAATAAAGAGAATAGACATTCGGAACCAAGAGAATAGACATTTGAAAAACAAACAGCATATGTTTTCGCCTTGAGAGCAGCATTTTATGTATGTGTGGACATGTGTTGTGTTTACCATTTTGGCATTATGGGCACAATTTTTCGTTAAAATAAATCAGGGATCTTCATAAAAATGACGAAAGGGCACTATACTCTTTTTAGAGTTGGGACAGTAAAATGAAATAAGGAGGAAATAGTGAAAAATTACACAGTAAAATGTAAAAAACAAACTTTAGTTCCTCTTTATTAAAAAGTAGTCCACGAGGAGTTGACGGACACCATCAAATATAAAAGCGGGCATTAAGTTCGAGTTTTACAGCTAAAACAATTTAAAAAATTTATTTTCTTTAAAATGAATTATTAAAGAAATATAAAAGGAATTTTAGAGCGATGGTGTTAAATGCTAGTAAAAAAATGTTCACTCCTAAATAAATTTATGTTTATATTATAAAATTATGTATGTATGTTTATACTCGACTCCACGTTCTTCTTTTGTTAGTTTTTGAATTCCTTCCAAATTTTAAAGTTTTTTTTTTTTAAGTTGTTATTTTTGCAATAAAAAATAATATTTTATCCAAAAATCAGTCAACTTCGTTTATATCAAGCACTGTTACTGACTATAAATCTTTAAAAACACACATTTCGAAGTTTCATTTAAAAAAAATTTAATATAGTATAAATATAAATGTTTTAATTAAAAAAAAAAAAAATGTTCGGTCGGAGCAGGGATTGAACCCACGACCCTTTGTATGCAAGGCAGACATGCTAACCACTGCTCCACGTGGCAAACAAATGTATGTTTCTGTTAAATAATGTTATGTTTGCATGGGCTCGTGGGCGCTGCAAACTATGCTATATACATGTAACTTAAAACGATAATTATCTACTGGTGACTATAACAGCTACGTAGCCCAGTGGATAGTGTGTTGGCTTACAAACTGTATGGTCCTCGGTTCGATTCTCCGTGCAGGCGAAAGGTAAAATTTAAAAAATTTATAAAAGTGAATAATTTCTTCAACATTATTTGTATTACAGAAAAAAGTGCAAATAACTAAAAAATTTCGTGGAAGTGAAAATTACGAGTATGTTAGGGAATGAGCACAATCGTGTTTGGGAAAAATTCTTCCAAGCATATAGTATTTTTGGCTCAAAATGCTTCCAAACATATAATATGTTCACATAAAACAAACATATTAATGTTTCGGCAGTATGCAATAATATATGTGCTTCCTGCAAAATATGTTTGGAACATATGTTAAAGAAGCGATTTTTTTGAGGGCGTACGTTTGCAGAAATGCATTATTTTACCCGAGTTAGTGACGCAGTTTTTTGCGCATTTGGCTAAGTACGTCTTTGGAAAGGTATTTGAGAGAGCTTTATTTCTAGGCAATTGAAAATAACAATAAGTACGAAACTTTGAAGTTTTTGGGGGACGGAACAATTTTTTTTCAAAAATTCTTATTTTTTTTTTTGGTAATTAAAAATATGAATTGAAACCTTAACCCTTTCGACCCCGAATTTTTATAGATATCGCTAAAAAATTTTTTATGCTCTTAATCATGTTTAAGTCATTTAAGAAGCGTCTAGCCAAAATTTCGGGTCGCCACGCCCATTCATTTGGGCTGTAGAGAATGTTGCCTGTGGGCAACTTTGGGCAATTGTGGCAATAAAATGGTTTGTTTTGTAATTATAGATGTATTACGTTTTATTGGATTTTTTTTTTACATTTTTTGTTATTATTACAGTAAATGTATACTTATATGTGCGCGTGAGTGAAATTTCACTTACGCTTACGCGCATTCTCGAAGAAATATTTTTACTCACGCACGACATGTGGTTAGGCATTCACGTTCACGCAAATTCACAAACAAAGTTTATGCCTCACGTTCCTGCATGATTCACCACAATTTTCGTAATTCACAACAAATCTCGTGACTCAGGAACATTTTCGGAACAGGACAATCGCCGTGATTCACGACAAATCTCTTGACTCGTTACAGTTACAGCAGTTACTGATCAGTAAGTTATATTCATAACTCACGACGGAACCATTAGCAAAATTCAAATATGATTCACAATCAAACAACGGACGCTATTTAAATCTTAAGAGTGATAAAATCCGTGAAGGTGATTAAAATCGGTGAGCTTGAATCGTGAACGTGAATTTGTTCGTGAGTGTAATTTTTTTTCTGTCTCTGTCTTAACGTGAATGTGAATTTTATCGTGAACGTCAATATTATCGTGAGCGTGAATTGGAGTGAACGTGAGTTTTAATCGTGATCGTGATGTCGGAGAAATTTTACTCACGTCAATCACGAACACAATTTGATTTTTGGTCATGCACGACACATTTTTGTTTAGTCCCGTTCACGCACATTCACGAGATTTAGTTTAAATTTCATTCACGTCTTCGCGTGAATCATGCGTGATTCACGAAAATGTTTTGTTTTCTTTTTGTTCTGAACCTATGCCAGTTTAACTAGCGGTCTAAAAAATCCACCAGTATGTTGCCAAGAAGACAGATATATGTATGGCTTCTTCCCCTTTTACGATTCCTTTCAAATTCCTCCTCAGCACTGCAGATATGTCTTCCACATCGTTGCCACATTCCTCGTCACTGGGACATGCTAATCGATGTTAAAAATTTGTTTAATATCATTGTTTTTCAAACCGTTTTTCTCTAGGTCCCATGTCCAAAAATATGTAATTTTACTACCACAATTGCCCAAAGTTGCCTGTGGGCACCTTTTCAATTTTAAAAATTTCTCACTTGTTGTTTTTTTGCAATTTTAAGATTTGACTTACTCAAATATTTTATTTGATATGTACTACAACAAATTTAATAAAAATTTTCAATACTTTTGTTGTAATTTTTGAAAAAATGTCATTTATAAAAACCGTTTTCCAAATTCGCAAATATTTTTTTCTTGAGGCACGTGCGTATTAAGAAAACATTTTTACTAATTCACAACCAAACTAACTGATTTTTCATTCAACTTGAAGAAAACACTTGAAGCTTTCGATACCGTTACAGTTTTATGAACAAAAACAACGCTGACAGTGAGTCTCAAAACACAAAAAGTTGCCCACAGGCAACTTTAGGGTCGAAAGGGTTAATAACTTTTAAACTAATTGTGATCTCATTATGGTTTTTATTGATTTTATAAGGAAAATTGTTTCTAGAAATGTTGCTGAATATACCATTCCCAAAATTGGTATCAAAAATCCTCAAAGTGGGACACATGCTGAAAAAACCTTATTTTTTGTAATTTCATATATCTCTGCTGTTGAAACCTTTTCCAGTTAGTTAGTAGACACATAGGGCTTTTTGGAAAACAGATCGGCTTAGCAATCGGAGCTTTGCCAAATGAGAATTTTTAAAAACAAATTTTTTTCTTTTTGAAAATTTGGGAGGAGAAGAACTCATAAAACCGACAAAAGCTTAAAACGTATTCCTCTTTGATGTTCTATAAGAAACAAATAAAAACAGATTGGGAGAAATTTAAAAAAAATGTTACGACATAAAGAATGTATGTGCCTTTTTCCAAATAATTGGTCAAAATTCAATTTTTTTTAGAAATTCTAATTTACAACTTTTAATTTAAAGCACATGGGTACACATTTTTTTCTTCTAAAATACGTAGAATTTTGTAGGGAATGCAGGTAAGAACTTACGAATCCACTCAAAAACGGAACTTCTAGGTTCAAAATACTGACCCCACTTTGTCAAAGTTTTGCAAAAATAAATTGTGGGGCCAATATCTTGCGAATGGTTAAAAAATAATTGCACACGCACGCGAACTTTTTTGTAGAACTTTACAAGTTCTACCCAGAAAAAAATCATCGAAACCGGTTCAAAATTGCGGAGTTGACATCTAAAACAAAATTCCATAACCTCGAGGTGAGCAACTTTCAACGCCTACAGGTCAGCCCGTGGATCCACAAATTCGCAAACTTAGAGAAAAACACCTCAGCTTTCACAAACAGAAAAAAATATGTTGACATCTTTATCCGTTCAAAAAGCAGAATTATTTCCAAAAAACGATTTGGTACAACTTTGTAACACATCGAAATATAGCTCTAAGACCCCAAAAAGTATATATATCGTGGTGAAATTCTGAGCCGATCTAAGCATGTCCGTCCGTCTGTTGAAATCACGCAAACTCCCGAACGAAACAAGCTATCGACTTGAAACTTGGCACAAGTAGTTGTTACTGATGTAGGTCGGCTGGTATTGCATATGGGTCATATTGGATCACTCTTACGTATAGCCCCCATATAAACCGACCCCTAGTTTTATATGGGGGTCTCTTAAATATCTTGAGTAATTTCAGTTAATTATCAAAAAATTTCCACATTTTGTTATTTCCTCCACGAACTTCGTTGCACAAAACCTTGTGTCTTTTTCGTTGCATTTCAGGGTAGTGTTTTGTCAACTTTTTCTTCAATTATTTTCAACACATTTTCAAAAATTTCGCTTACATCTTGGCGATTTGGAAGTATTCGCAAACAATTTGAAAATGTATTGAAGATGATCTGTTTCAAGTCAAGTTGAATTTATGTTGAAAATGATATTTGCCCCCAAACTGAAAAGGTGTTGCATTTGAAAAACACTCATCCTGTGTTTATTGGGAATGGATTAATTACAATTTCCTTCCAATTGCGCAGGTATAGCGCAATATATTTTGGTATCAAACGAAAGATATTGAAGAATTTTATAAACGCATCATATTTCTCCAAAGCGTACCAGAAATGTTAGTGTTGCTGCTATGTTTTAAAAGTTTTGGTAAAAAGTTTAACATCGCCTATTGTGCAATATCTGCTCTGCATTTTTTGGTATCGATTGCAATCTCTTGAAGAGTACTAAAAGTGGTTGTCATATTCGAAAGCATCCCAGAAATATGGATTTTTTATCTAAAAGAAAATTACTTTTCAGTGCACGTTGGCCCACTGTGCAACACCACTTTTTTGGCACCAAATGAAAGAAAAATATTTATATAATTAGTTTGTGAAATTTTAGAAAATGTCGCATCGCGCCCACTATGCAATTACCTACCTTACATTTTTTTTTTATTTTAGAAGAAAAGTCAATAATGTACATTGTTTGACTTTGTATTTTCTAAATTTGTTTTTTTTTTTAATTTGGTATTACAAGTATATTTAAATAAAAGTGTTTAATATAAGTCATTGCACAGTGGACATTTGTGGTGCGACATTTTCTAAAATCTCGCAAATTAATTTTATTTTTGCTAAAATAAATATTATTGGACACTGGGCCTGCGTGCACTATATTTTAAATTATGTCATATTAATTATATTTTTGATAAAAATGAAGAGTTACCAAAAAGGAGAGCAGGTATTGCACAGTGGGCGCATTTGAATTTTATTTCAAATTATTTCTACTAGCTTTTAAAACATAGCAGCAAAATTAACATTTCTGGGACGATTTTGAGAATGAAAACTGCTTGCGTTTATAAAACTCTTCAATGTCTTTCGTTTAATACCAAAATATATTGTGCTGGTATAGTGCATGGTGCTGATTTTGAGTAATTGTAATTAACCCATTGTAATTAACCCATTAAGTGGGTTAGCAAAAACTACCTGGTTTGTGTCTTGTATTGTTACATTTAAAATTTATCTTCACGCACATAAATGGGAATGTTATGTAGTGTATGATAAATAGAAAAGACTCGTAAAGTAAAAAGTCATCATGAATTCAACATGTTAACGTTTCTTCAATGAAATGATGTTGCTTCTATAAATTAAGAATTATTGGATTAAAATTACACTGAATGGAGAGGAAGGAGATTTAAAACAAGCAAAGTTTCCTTTTTTCGCTAAAATTTTTTCTTTAAATTAAAAAAAAAATATATTAAAGGCAATCGCTGAATCATTCGTTGTCAATTCGGATGTATTTGCTCTTAAAGAAACTATTTTACATTTGTCTATAATGTCGTTCCGGAAGAAAGTATTTTTTCTTTGGGTGTAGTTGCAGAAAAACTTGTGAAAATTGCTGGTCCTAGATTTTCGCCGAGAAAACACAAGCGTGTTAATCTGGTGGAATACTCGTAATGTATCTACTGAACGACCAAATTGTACATGCATTGCAAAAATATTGTCCTGAGGCCAAAAATTTCATGTCCTTAAATATGAACCCAAAATTTGTTTACCATAGAAGACGCATTTCTCTGATATAATTTCTTCTCTTCTCAAAAAGTCAATATACTTTTCAATGAAGTCGTTTTGCCCTTATGGTTAAAAATTGCGTGTCGTAAAATGAAAGAAAATTTTGTTTGACTAAGATCAACTTGGCTTTAATAATTCTGAAAAATTCTTCAAACTTTATGAAATCGTTTTTAAATTTGTTGACTTTTTTCATCTTGACTACAAAGCAAAAAAGCGTATAAAAACACTTGAAACATAGCATAATTTCTACTTGTAGTGGAGTCTGAATTTGGAAATGTTGTCGTTAACATAATTTTAAAAGACTCTGATATAAAGATTTTTTCCTTGTCCAAAAGTCGATAAACTTTTCAATGAAGTCGTATTGTCCTTATAATTAAGTGATTTCACTTAAAAATGGGTATCATAACATGAAAGAAAAAATGTTTGGGATAAGGTCAACTTGACTTTAGTAATTCAGAAAAATTCTTTAAATTTAATGAAATTGTATTTAAATTTGTTGTCTCTTTGCATCTTGACTACAAAGCAAACAATAGTTCAAATATAGGACATGTTTTTCAAAACTTTATTTTAAAGAAGTTTTTTACTTGAAACATAGCATAATTTTTACTGGAAGTCGAGTCTTAATTTAGAAAATAAATCGAGTCTTAATTTAGAAAATAAAGTTGCCGTTAACTCGTTTTTAAAGGACTTTGATATCATATGAAGGAAAAAACTTAAAAATCGAAAATTTGCTTCCTAGAAACAAGTACACAAAACCCAAAATTAAAAGAGAATTGTGTTTTAAAAGTATATTTACTTGTATTCTCCGGCTCGGAATCAATACCAAAATTTTTAAAGTAAAGACAAAATCTTTGGAACCTGGCATGTTTTTTTTTCAGTGCACGAGCAAATTAAATTCAATTTCTCCGCTTCTTTGGCGCGGAAGGATAAAGGTTTATAGGGTGTAGGGCATAATTACAAATGGGATATAAACCACAAGTACATACAGTGGAGAGCAAAACTGAGTGCATGCTTTCAAATTTTGCAATCTCGGTTTTGCTCTCCACTGCTCGTGCACTGAAAAAAACATGCCAGGTTCCAAAGATTTTGTCTTTACTTTAAAAATTTTATCTTTACTTTAAAAATTTTATATACATACATGTTCTTAATATATGTGAGCGGCTACACTAATAGAAAAAGTTTCGTTATATTAACGAAATGTGTAGTTAAAAGTCAGCCAATGAAACAAATTCGTTAATACAACGATTTTTTCCGTTCATATAACGAATTTTCTGTCAATCAACGTAACGTTTCGTACTATTAACGAATACTTTCATTGTATCAATGAAAATGTTTCGTTATATCAATGAACATTTTTCGTTGGCTGACTTTAATGAAATTTTCTTTGTTTGTATGATTCAATTTAGGTTATGTCAAATTTTGAAAATGTTGAAGGTTCGTAGTACGACCGCAAATAATATTTGTTCATGGATCACATGAGACCTTAGTTAAAAAAGTTTGTAATCACTCTTGGACACTGATTGTTCTAGTTCGCCTGACTATAATTCTGATAAAATATATTTAACAAAAATTATTCTATTAGAATTATACATAATTTTCTAAAGCAGTTATATTGCAGTTAGCGATTTGGCAGATATCGACTATAAAATTTATTTTTATATTAAAGAAATTACAAAAATATACATAGGCCATGAAGGCAAATCAGAAATTATTTCAGAAAGCATCCCTGAAACTGGGACTACTACAGTAAAAACTTATATTTTAAAATTTTACCTTCAAATTGTCAAATTTTATTATGAATTGAC